>NC_065957.1:11468182-11775455 GCF_021464435.1 Cataglyphis hispanica | reverse complement strand
CTTTACCATAAAAAAATAAAGCCATCCCACATTTCATATGTAAAAAGAAGAGTCGCATAATATCATCTCTCTCTCTCTCTCTCTCTCTCTTTCTCTTCCTTTCTCTTTGGCAGACTTTTATTCGTTACGCTTAAATCGTTCTACACACGTTTCTTTCTCGCGTTCGATATCGTTTGGCGGCACGATGAAATAAATTCGCTATCATCTTCCGTTTCTTTTTCTTGCTTTCCCTCCATCTCCCCTTCTACCTCGTGTTATTACGCGCGAAAGGGATCGATCCGGAATTCGCTCGTCGACGAAGGAACTCGATGTTCACGTCCGGGCACGACTTACGTCAGGTTTGGCATAACCGCGCGAGATACGCAGAAACATATCGCGAATTAAAGCGGCTTCGTGTATCCCGTATCTCTCTCTCCCTGGGAAAGGAGGGAACCTTAGCGAGCGCATTGGAAGTGCAACTTCTTGCGCAAGAGAGAGAGACTCTGTTCCGCAGTGATTCATCATTGTTACGGGGAATATTGGGATATATATCGGCGACGCGGTCCCCCGCGGGCTGAAAGCACACACAAATGGAGAGAGTAGACAGGGGTCTATACTCTCCATCTACTTAAATGCCCCTACATCCTAGGCAATGGAGGGTAGGTAGATACTTGTCCCCCGCGAGTTCCCCCTGCAGTTTTCTGATTAAACTACGTCGTTGCGGAGAGAAGGGTCGCACTTTTACGCCACGCTTCGCAATCGCTTTTATGATTCGTTCTCGCGCGCGCAAGCCTTTCGCGAGGCAATTTGTCGCGATGACGGTTTACGTCACGACGTATTATTACTAGTATCGAAAAGAGTAGTTATGTAATTGATGTGCGTTGCCATAATAAATACTTGGGGCGACTGCGTTGCTTTTCTTTCCAATGCAATTTACTTTTTATAAAAAAATATGTTCTTTTAACGATATTACACTCTGCGAAAAATGTTTAAGAATCTTTAAGAATTTTTGCAATTTGATAATTCTCGAGAGAAAGACAAATAATTCGAAAATAATAACTCCGTCTAAGATTCATTGAATATAAAATATATATTTTATAATCGATCTTAATAATTTCTATTTATAATAAATTATTGCATGCGGCACCCGTTGCTTCGCCAGCAATAGTTTACTTATTGCCAGATATCTCCGAGTCAGTCCGTTCAGAATACTTAAAAAAAAAATTATTTTTTGTCAACGAGCCCGTTGAAAATTTCCACGTCCAGCTTGGATCGATCGCGTACAAGTGCATCTCGCGAGTCAACCGGCAATCTATCCGGATTGCACGCTTCTCTCGGCTCCTTCCTTCAATTATCAAATTTCATCTATATCTGGTGCATAAAAATATGCGGTAGAACATACGCGCGTAGAAAGAGCGCCATGTGTGAAGCGCCATGTGGCGCGGTGGGTCAACGATGTCACCGACCGAGAGGAACATCTTCTCCCTTCGTATCCCGAGGCGAGAAACACACATCGTGTGGAAAAGAGGTGCTATACGCCGAGAGACGAGCACCTGCCTCGCCTCGAGGTGAAAGCTCTCTGCGTACTCTTCCCGTGCTCGCACAAAAGGGATTATCCGTTTCTTCGTACATCGGCGGTTGGCCACACGGTGTTAACGCGGCTCGATGTTAAAGCGAGCGTCTTCTTCCGCGACTCCGTTGCATTTCGATCGCGCGAGAAAGAAGCGATTCTTTCGCCCGAGGCACTTTAGAAATAAAAAAAAAAAAAAAGAGAGAAAGATAGAACCCTGACAAAAGTGTTATGCACACAACGAACGGCTGTGCGCGTTACCAAACCGGACGGGTTCCCGAGGCAATTTCGTGTTCGGCGCGGAAAGTATCTTTTTCGATCAAAGAAAGAGCCTATTCTGTATCATTTTTGCGTTACATCGGCTATCTGTTAACCAAGTACGTCGTGCCGCGTTACATCGGCAACGTCATAAAGATATCACGTTACAAGCCGAGTCATAATTTTCTCGTGAACTTAAAAAAGTTTTTCCACGAAAGATAGCGCGAGATAGCGCGAACCGCGCTGTAGATATGGAACAACAAAGGTTGCGCCCGATTTTATAGACGTTATCTACATCTCGGAAAAGGGAGAGAGACATATATAATACTGCGTCAAATTTACTCAGTATTAAATAGATGACTTAAATAGATGAGAGGATTTACGGATTACGAATAGTGCATTATATAAGCTCGTTAGAGCATGTCGATAAAGTTCTTCAAACGCTATAATTCACCGATCGTTAGTATTCACAAGAAAATTTTCCATTTTCGAAATCATATCAATTATATTATCGAAACGGGAATATTGTTATAAAACACAGCGTTGCGATTTGAGATACTCTCGTGATCTAAAATGAAGAAAGAACATTGAAAATGAATCGTCGAGAGGAACAATAAGAGAGTACTCTTTGCTCGTACTCAGAAAGAGATTATCCGATCTCGATGGTTCACCAAAGTGTAACGCGACGATCAAAGTTCTTTATGCGTTGCCTCGAGCTAAGCCCTCTCCCTAGCTAAGGCCTCTTTCGCCTATGGAATCATGAGGATATTGCTGCCTGTACACGATGCATACGAATTAACTAACCAAAACTGATCTTGTTATTATTAGTTATCGCATTAATATCCGGCGACGATGACGATGTGCATGTGTACGCGGATGTTATGCATCGTGCACGCTCTAACAAGTCTATTACGTTGACTCAGACATGCGCGATATCGTATTTTCATAATTCTTGGGATCGATTAGGACGAAATTATAATATAACTATCTCATAATGTCATAATTATTCTCGAATATGTCGTCTTTATGCAAAAAGCCGTTCAATGATATTTTGATATCGTTCTGCGCAAAAAAAAAATGATTATACAATTTTTCGAAAATTTCCTATAAAAAACTTTCCATTTTCATCATTTTCATCTCGGTTGGAGAAAATTACATGAACACGATCAACCGTCCAATAAAGTGCTTGCTGCAGAAAATCAATTACTTTTCCAAACATCTTTTTTTTTTTTAATGAATTGAATGAGAGATGTAATCACGAGTGACTTTGATAGATTTTATCGATTTATCTGTGGCTGGAAAATTAATTGTTGCAAACAATAAATTGTAATAAATCAGTAATTTATCCTCAAATTCTAATCAAGCAAGATACACAATAATAACAAGCTTCAATAATCGAGAAAAAAAAAACAGATGAACTTAAGGAAAATAAAGGCGAAATGTGATTGCAAGAATAATTGCAGTGGCGATTCGCAAAAATTTTATTACTACATAACAAATTATTCGATTTGCGTTCTCGAGTTTAATATCAAATTCGAGGATTTTTGGGTGAGTGTGTACGCGTGAGATATCCAGTAATATTCTTCGCCGGTAGCGATATGGGCGAGATATTATTTGCTACAGCCAATATTTTCGATCTGGTGAACTGAGCCATTAGCAAAACGGTACTGCGTCGATGTAGAGAAGCGTCCTGTACAAACACTCACTGGTAGGAATTTGATCCTTACGGCGGAGGATCTCTTCTCTCCGCATCTTGGGAAGTCGGACTGACGGACGGAGTCGAGCTCGTCGCGACGAGAAACCCCGATATGTGCTTTGTAGATATTCTCTTCGTGGAGGTATAGAGCGATAAACTTCCTGGGACGTGTCGTAAAGCGAGTCCGAGGAAAGGAAGGAGCTTTTTCTCTTCTCGGATCACGCGATTCCGGAACGTCGGATCGTTGATTGCGCCATCGCGACCGTCGGTTGGCCGGAGTTTATTTCACAGAGTCTCGTAAGGTTAGCGGCCGATAAGTCGATCATGCGATCGTAATTAAATTAACTCGGTCCAATTAAATGAATTCGACCGATGCGAAACTGTAATTCGATAGCGATTAACAATTAATGCAATTAATGATTCTGCTGCAAGAATAAAGGATGAAAGAGCAGCTTTTGTTGCATTGATTTTCATGAGATTATTACGTTTAATTGCATGTAATTTCCAGGGAAATAACTTCTTGAGTGAGATTTTCTTTGGTTATTAATTTTCAAAATTATATTTGTAAAATGTATTATAATAAAATTTACGATAATATCAAGTACATTAAAATGTTATTGTTGCCATGAAATATGATTTCAAAGGGAAGAAATATCTCATTAAAGATTAAATATTTGAGATTATTAAGAAATTATATTCAAGATAAATGAAAATTTAAGCACGCTCGATAAGACTATCTGATATTATACTAGATTATATATTTGCGATTACTTCGAAAAGAAATACATTTTTTGTGTCTTCTCTCTCCCTCTCTTCCTCCTAACATATATATCTAATAACGCAATCTATTCGTATATAAAATTTACTTTTTTATCTCTTCTTGTCGAATAATATTAATAGACGAATTAATTTTTTCATTAAACTATCCTTAAAACATACATTTACAAATATATACAAACATTTGTTTGTATTTTATAAAAATATAATATAAGTGGCATATATATTGCGATTGACAATTTATCGAACAAATGTGTCGATATAATTCAATAGAGGGGATAAGCGAAGTGTCAGATCAATGGTTAAACGTTTAGTTAAAAGTCGCCGACACTTCGTCGAAGGATCTACTCTATAAATCGTGACAAAGTATCGCGAGCTGGCAAGTGTCAAGATGTCGTCGTGACGCATGTCTTAGCCGTTGCGAAAAAAATATCGATGACGGCATAAGAGCCCGACGAGAATTTTTCGAGAAGTTACAGCTGCCTTCGCGCCTCCGCGTTCCTTTTATTGACCGGAAACATCGCGCGCAACGCAGTGTGTTCAATGTCAAGGACAGCTGTTCCGCTGTCTGCGCCGGCCGTTTTGGGGGACATGATCCCGATTTTTTTTCTTAAACATGTCTTTAAGCCGAAGCGGATGAAGCACGTTACGGTCGTAATCGTTTCTCAGGAAGTCATAATCTGTCCTGGAGGACTTGGGAAATTTTAGGGGAGACTCAGTTAAACAGCAAAAATCTTCTCAAAAATTCAATATAATTAATTTAAATAAAATAAATTAATTTAAATATAAATGTCATTTTTTTTTGCGCATATAATTGCACATTTTTAAATACTCCACATAGTATTATGATTGAGAATAATATCGAGAATAATAAGCTTTGTTTATTCATTGATTTTATCTATATGTAAAATTATATGTAAAATTTATCATATAAAATGATATACTTTTTATTTTTTTCAAATACATGTTCTAGAAATACGTATATGTTTATTTCATTAAGAATTGTAAGCATTATTATTCATATTTTTCATAAACGCTGTTAACTGCATAAATCCATTAGCTCGTGAAACTTTTTCATTTAGATATTTCAGGCATTTATAATTTATGTTGAATATTTTTGCAATGTTATTTTATTTTTACTCATATTTTACAAAGGTGAAGAACAAATATTAAAGCAGCAGTCATGCAATGTGGAGTTAAATCGTGTTTTAGTTAAATAATTAAATTCGAAAAAAGAATATATAAGAATGAATAGACAGAGAAAGAGAAACATGCGATGTGAGAATATAATTTATATATAACTGATAAGGCAGATTGTTCAAAATAATTACTTTTCAACTGTAATTAATTGCGTGGATTTAATTTATCTATCTATATGTTGCGTGCAGCAGTCTCTCTCCTCTTGACATTCCGACAAAGCTTGTGACATTTGGGAAATTAGCGAACGCTAATAATTAGCATTTCCCTTTGTACAAATGCTTCATAAAGCATCTTTTGTGAAGAGTCTAACTCCATAGAGATTGTACACGATCCACTGTCCTTTGTAGCAAGTATCCCCTTTGATCCGACGCTTGCGAATGGATAATGTTCGTCGGTAAGTCGACAACGAGAAATTATCGTTTATTTCATAAACAAATTTATTTAGTTGCATGGAAATTTATAAAAGAAACACTAAATGCAACGTGTCAAAAGGCACTTTATCGCGATAATGCATCGCTCGCGATAATGTGTCGAATGTAAATATTTTTCTGACCTATTTTTAATCTTTTGACTTCGCGCATGTTTATGCGCGTTTCGTTTAATTTACTGTTTAGTAATATTATTTATCGATTGTGCATACATTAACAAATGTTGTGACACGGAATGTTTCAGTATGAAGCGACGATTTTTGAAAACTTCTAATATTAATTCCTTTTTGTTGCCAATTCCGCCACTCATTTTTCACTGCTCCTTTGTGGTACAATAAACAAGACTCTTGGTTAACAACTTACTCAGAAATATTTCTTTAACAAAATATATCACTATAAATATATCTTATAAAATTATAAGATGCATTTTAAAATATTACCGATTCAAAAAGCCACTAACTGATTTCTTTTAATAAAATTTCATTAATTTGCAGTACTATATATTTATTATAACTGAGACTATCAGTGACTATCATTAGTTCTTAGAAACAATATCGTGAAAAAATAGTGAAGAGAAGAGGGGAGAAAGTCCGGGAAGATATTGGGCGATAGCGAAACAACTATTTAAATGGAGTAAATAATTTATTTTTTAATTATTTTTTATTTGTAAAATTAATTGTTTATTTATTTCTATGATCGATTTTAAATTATTGCATAAAATAATGTATTTATAAAATATTTTAAATTTGATTTACGATGATAATAAAATATTTCTATCAATTAACATTTTTACGTAGATATAAAACATTGAAATAAAAAAAAATTGCAAATATTTTCATTATTTAGCTTTTCGAAAATTTTTTGCTCTAATATTTTATCTCGCGAATTGTCTTGGAACACCCTGTACATCATTTACATGCCATGCTATCAAAATTCATCTATAGTCGACAAGTCTCTTACGATTAAATATCAAAGCGAAACGAATTCACCGATCCATCTATTTTTATTCGTTAGCTTGAAATCGCTTCGATGAAATTGAAAGCTTCAGTGTTTTTTGCGATGGGGATGATATGAGATTTATCCGATTTCCAAACGATGTTCATTCGTCGTATCGTCTGTTACAACCGCAGTGAAATAGTTGCTTTTACGCATTGCTTTTAGTCGGTAGGTGATCTCGTGGATACTGAAAGTATCATATATGAGTTTCCTGAAATTTTTTATATCATAAAGAATTTTACGAATATAACGAGATAAAGAAAATCTTTATTATTTACTGCGATTAAAGAATATTTTTAAAGAATTCTCAGTTTCTTTGCTTACTAAGAAGAATTCGATTGTAATTTCAACTACGCGTACGCTTTTGATATCCCCGTTTATTAGCGATGAATGGTATACATTTTTCCGCTTCGAGAATTAAGCGTACGAAAATTATAGTGGTTTTAAGCTCCGATTAACGGTAACCTATCATTCACCCCTCTAATTAAACCATAATTCTACGATAATACCACGTTTAAGCACGAAAAAGCGTACCGGCCATCGATTTGTTGCGGGGGCTAAGCGTCGCGGATATAGGGTAGGAGGGGCACAATACTACTATTGTGCAAATCCAACCCTCGAAGTTCATGACATCCTGGAAATTAGCGCGCAATAACAATTACCGTCCAAACCGGCCCACCGGGCTGACAAACGGTGGCTCACAAAGCGATATTTCGCGACGCCGCCGGATGGTCCATGGAAATCGTTCCACGTGGACCCGCGGGAGGCAAGAGAGAGAGAGAGAGAGAGAGAGAGAGAGGGGGGGGGAAGGAAGAGAGAAAGTAAAAGAAAGATAGAGACAGACAGAGAAGAGACGGAGAAAGAAGGGACATTGTCCTGGCGAGCCGCACAAGCCAGCGGGTGGGCGCGAGCGTTGTCGGGGCGTACGGTCCACCGCTTTTGTGCTTAGTTAAATGAAAAGTCATCTCGAATCTATTACTTTTGAGTTTTGCCACCGGCCAGTGTAAATATTTGGGGTACCGTGTACGGGGAAGGGAGAAGGGGACGCCGCCAAACAGGCAGATATAAACGGGATGCCTCTTACATTCTCTCTCTCTCTCTCTCTCTCTTTTCCTCTATTGTTGTTCATCTCGATAATTTATGACCCTCGCCCCGTAACTATAGGACACCACATATCCTTTCCGCCTTCGTCTTCTCTTCACGGCTTTTTGTTATATCTTCGCCTTTCAACACGATATTCCTATATTCACCCTGCGTACGACTCCCCTGCCGCGATAATTGCAGCAACGTTCGGGAATCTGAGCTTCTCGCACTTTTCGCGACGATCTCCCCGCGTTACGGTGGAATAGCAGCAACGACGTTGCTGATTGTGTCGATTGTTCGACATCTGATCCGGTCCCCTTCTGTTATTGGTATGTGTACATGTGGCCAGTATTAACTATACATTCCGGTTTACACGGCGGCGGCTGTCGTTAAGTCTGTTAAACGGTCGCGAATAGGGCCCTAATGAGAGATAAATAATATAGAATGCGTGACTTTTTGTAGCACGCGTAACACAGTTTTTCACGGATCGTTCCACGTCGCATCATAGTCGTTTATAGAGGATTTTCAGAGAGTGCTTTTTAAACGATGATGAAAGAGCGATCGATGTATACGATTCGTTGTTTTAGATTCGCATCGTGCCATTATCGCGTGACATTGTGGTCTTTCAGCCATATGTTTTTTGTATAAATGTCAATAAATCTCGTTTTAAATCATTCTCGGATTTCTTTCGAACGCATTTCGCTTCTGACATTCAGCACTTTAATTAATATCATCATTGCAATAATACCGTTAATTTTATTCGTTGCATTGTTCGTAAATATAATTAATCAGAAAAATATTATTGTTAAACAACTTTTATTTTTGCAATTTTGTTATTCTCGTTATTCTTTTCGTTTATATTTAGAATTATCCCACATATGTTATTTAAAGTTAATTTATTATTCGGCACAACATTATGTGGAAATAAGGGTGCATGATATAGATAATATATTTAATATTATCAATTTTATATAATAATTAATTTTAATTTTTGAGTGAAATTTATAGAAAAAGTTTTTATCAATTTTTAACAATTTTTAAAATTGTTTTTCACATTCTAATCTATTATGTCATTATTTCTATAGGGGCTTTAAGATTTGTATTGCACGCTGCAAATGTCGTCTGATTTAAATGTTAAAATATAGCCAGTACGCGATATCCGGACAGCACATATCGTGGCCATATGGTGTTAATAATTATTCCGCTTAAGCAGGTCTCTCTTCCTGCGACCTTTATATATGAGCAGCGGCGTAACGACGACGCGTACATACGACAGGGATTAGTAAAATCTATCTGCATAAACAAGTAAGACACATTGCGCAATAACCCGCGGGACCACCGGCGTCAACGAGGGAAAGTTACGTTTGAAAGTATCGGTCTGCTGTGGGTTCGTCGGACCCACAAAATTCTCGTCGTATGGAAATGCAAGCTTTAAATTAACGATGCCGCGGAGGAGGGAAAGAGAGAGAGAGCGAGAGAGAGAGAGAGAGAGAGAAAGCAGGAACAGCTCATAGACAAACAATAGAAACAATGGACGGCGATCCGTCCGTCCGGTGCCAGGTCGTTCGTAGACCATACCTGAGTACACAATGGAGCTACAAGGTTTTTCAAATAAAAAAGTCCTCGTCATAACGCGCGCGCGTGTGTGTGTCTCGAGATGTTAAAATCGCTTCGCGGTCCGCGGCAAATATTTGATCAGAAAAGTAAATCCTCTCGACGCCGCGACGAGAGCTCTTCAAACAATCATTCCATGTATCGACGTACGTAATTCTGAAAGAACACGGTTACACTTGCCCCCGCTCTCTCTCTCTCTCTCTCGACTCGTAGTCTTAATCGTTATTACGTATATCTCACTTTGTAGTGGAGAATTACCATATTCCCGAGGCCGGTGTTTAACTTTATTTGCATGTTTATTCTTCAAACTTATTTAAGCGTTCTTCGATAAGCACTTTGAATTTTTTCTTCGTGGCATCCCGTGTGAGAAGAGAATTTCTGTTAATTATCTTGTTTAAAATCTGAGAAAGTAACATATTTATATATATGAATGTCATATTTTTTTATGTCGCATCTCTTGCTAGTTTACACGATATTTAATTAATGCTGAAATTCTGTAAACAGTTCTACAAAAAATCGATTCGAAAATAGAGAGTATTATTTTTGTACGAGTTACAGAAATATTTCTAAAAAAAAGAAATGCTTCAAAAACATACAGCCATTTCTGAAAATCTACTGCTTCTCTTTAATAATGGAAAATATAAAATATTCATATATAGTTTTATAATATGTTTTTATCGTGTTCCTTTTCGTAGTAAGTTTACGGTTAATTCCCCATCTAATATAATATTATAAATATAGTTTATTCTTTTTGAGGTTTCTATATCGGATAGATTGACATAATAACACACGGCGCGCGTATTTTTCTCTCTCATATCCGCTATAATATTTCTTTCCAAGTCGCAACGACAAAAGTAAACTTTTGCCTGCTTTCTTTCGCGAAGATCGTAAGCTTATAACAATAAAAAATAGCGCGACGCGCGTCTCGTTCTTATATAGATTCTATATTTGTAGCTATTATTGTGCGCGCGCGTTTTTCCTCCACCCCCCCTCCCCCGAACTTTTCGACTCGGTTTATGCAGGTAAAGTTACAGTGAAAGAGGAGGCACGGAGAATGAGAGAGAAAGAGAGGAGACCAGCCACTGCACCGCGCGCGCTGTTGTTGCAGCTGTTAGACGGAATTTTGGTGAGAAAACAAAGTTCTCCGGAAAGTAAAGCGCCTTCGGGCCATATTCGAGGCGCCCTGGGCGTGATTCTACTTACCTGCCTACCTCCGAACTTACTTATTTCGTCGGAGAATTTATCCTATATTTGCCAAGCTGTCGGGGAGGGGGGAGAGAGAGGAGAGAGTCGCGGTATATAACGTTAACTTTGAAATTAACAAACTGCATTATTATGCAATTACGTTGGTAACTCGTATCGTCATACGACTAGAAGATGAAAAATTGGCAATGGGAAAAACGAGTTGCAAAGAATGTTGAAAGAAGAAGTCTTCACCTTGCGCGATCGCTATAATCGAGTAATTAGCGCGCATGCTAATGCCACGAGACGTAGCAAATGGAATCGCGTTTATGCGAGACGTCAAATCATTGGAAATGAGCGAGCGATGGGCAATAATTATCGTGAGCTCTTCCGGCTCGTTACGGCCCATCCGATCTGCGGCGCGCCGCGATTCAGGCGTAATTGATGCATAACGCACCTCGTTGACTCTCCTCGTCAAGTGTAAGGCGAGACGTAGTACGAGCGAGCGAGCTGGGCCTCAGGACGCGTAAACGAAGAACGAGCAGCTGCGGCGCGATTCGCCGACACAAAAGTTCCACGAGTGACTTCTATACATATTTGTTAGTCATTTGTTCGTTGCGGCGGCGGTATATCCTTTCCCGCGCGGACAAGAATTCCTCAAATATTATTTCAGGAGGGCTCCTTTCTTCCCTGCGGGACGCGTTCCGTGAAAAGTGTCAGCCTCTCCTCCTTTCTCTTGTCGTCTCCGTCTTTTTGTCTCTCTCGGATAGGGATCAGCCTTTTCGGTATCGGGAAACTCGTTGTCCGACTGTTTCAAAGATTCTTTCCCTCGCGAGTTATTAATAATTGGAATTACAAACGTCGTACGGAAATTCGGGACGAGTCGGGCAAGTCTCCTCTCTTCGAAAATTGTTATTACGGATGATGGTTCGTATGCAAACGTAGCGATGATTCCGATCGCAGGCTCTCTAAGCGAGGGCGCGCCTACGCCACGTAAAAAGAAAAAAAAGGGAAAAAGAATTTAGACGCGCGCAGCGAGAAAAGATCGGCCTTAAATTACTCGACTCTTCGAAAGGGTCGTCGTCTCCTGCTTAAGTGAAACCCAAGATGTCCTCAAGCTGCGCTCTTTATCCAGAGCAGATGGCTTCGATCGCTGCAGAAATTTATTTATGTCGACGGCCGGCTCGCTTACTAATTTTTGCGCGGCTCTTTTTGTTTCCTCGCATATATCGTATACAAGGTATTCGAATACATCTTGCGTACGCGTACGTCGCGATTGCCATATGACGTTGTCGTGCGCAACGAATAAGCCCCGCCACGTGCCTTCACATTCCGTTGTTCACGCTCCGATGCACCCTGTACGTTAACGACAATTTTGCCTGATTCCTCTACAAGCCCTTTATCTTATCCCTAGCTGAAACTTACGACCCGGGTTACAACTCCATCCAAACTGTTCCTCCAAACGTAACAGAGTGCTTTGTCGCTATCTCGTACCATTTCCTCGATTAGAGATAAACTAACACAAGTTAAGAAAAATGTATTATTTGTCTTAAAGTCGAATCATCAATAACATTGGATAGCAATATTGTAAGTTATCCAGATTAGTCTTGATGAAGAGATTTAGATAATAAAATAAAATTTTATTTTTAAGTAAAATAAAGCTTAATGGTATTTTAATTTGTGCTTAAAATTTTTAATATAGAAAATTATAAAGTTTTATGAGAGAGAAATTTTTTTTTTCTCTCGTAAAATATGATATTTCATTAAATTTTTGTTAAGGAACATTTGTTGAGATTTGTAATTGAGAAAAAAATTGCAGAGAGTGTCTTTCTTTAAAAAATATGTATATATGTTAAATATTTTAATGAATTAAATTCATATATTTAAAATTTAGAATTAGCTCTTACCGCATGATAGAATATCTCACGCAAATATATATTTACCAAAAGATAATTAGGAGTATTAAATATATAGTATAATATTTGAAATGAAAATGCAACAGTGTTATTTTTCACTTTCAATATTATCTGTATTGTGCTCCTTATTTAACTTTATTTTCCGCGCTCTCAGATTCATTTTCGACCAATCGATACAATCCCCACGGAAGAAATTGACGTAATCTATAGACTCGAATATCCGTTCTCTGCCTCTCCCTTTCTCTTTCTCTCTCTCGTTACATCGGAATATAGTCCCGCGGGATACTTACTGGTACATATCTTCATATCGAATAACTTTCTAGTTTGTATAGTAGCGGTCCTATACTTCCTGCGCACCCTATTGATCCCCCTTTATACAGGAGCTTCTAGTCACGACGTCGCCAAGAGGCACAGTCTCGCAGTCAAGAGGACGATGTTTAATTCAAGTTCAAGCACAATGCCTCTCAAGAAGAAGTCTCTCTTCTCTTCTCCCCTCCCTCTTTCTCTCTCTCTCTCTCATTCTTTCGTACACGCATACAACGTATACATATATACGTTACTACATAAATTATTCCGCGGTCTCGCATTCAAAGCCACCGCCCACCTCGTCGCCGCATCGCGCGGAGGAATGTAACACTGAAACGAGCCCGCGAAAAAAATCTGCGTGCCTCTCACACGGTGTCTCGTAAAAAGGGGCCGTGGTCCCTTCGGAATCCCTGTAAGCGATGAAAAATTGAGGAAGTAGTCTTCCCGCGCATTTCGCACTTTATTCGGCGGAGATTCGGAGAGTGCTTTCTGCGCACTGAACAACAGACAGGACCGCGCGGTTGTGTCTCGAAGCGTTTGTCTTGCTCTTCGGTGAATTGTCGGCCGAATCGTGTCGCGAGAGACAAACAACCGCGCGGACAATAGTTGCTTAATTGTAAGCGGCAAAGTTGCAGCGCAAAGTGGATGCTAGTATAGTCAAGGCGCCAGTCCGACAATTAAAGTATTATTTTCATTTAATTTAAATTTTTTTATTATATTAATTTATATTTATATTAATTATCTTATATTATATTATATTTATATAAGCTATATTAATGATCAAACGTTCTAAAAAAATTGTAGAAGATATATATAATAATCTAGGATAATAAAAAAAATATTGAAACGATGCTTTTACTTCGTTCATGCGAAAGCGCAACGGACATTTTTTCAATTTTCGCAATATTTTTCCATTGATGTTTTTGGTATCGAGGACATTAAAAACCTCGCTACGATAAACTGCGCGAATGCTTGTCGAGACGTCGTCCGTGTGCATCTCCAGATGTTGGCGTCGCCAATCGCGGGCAACGTACATCGTTTTCGCACTTACCTGAGAAATTTGTTTACGCATCACTATCGGTTACACATGAGAATTCGTTTGCTCGCAGGCTAATTTCTGCCGTTAAAGCTTCGACCGTACAAATTTCGGGGTACCTTATTTACTTACCTGATTCGATAAGCGTGCCCATGGTTAAGTTAACGAGAATTCGTGGATGCTTAGCTAATGTTTCTTCTCCTTGCTTTTTTTCTTTTCTCCCAGGAGAAGCGGGAGAAGGAACACGTGACTCGCCGTCGAATTCTCCGCGACGAGGATCGCCCCTTTTTACCCGGATGCCGATCAATCTCTCTCGAAAATACGGACAGCTATCCCGTTCCCTCGAGCGTACGAAATCCTCTCTCGAGCATCGCGTCGACCGACCGGACATTAGTCGCGAGGCGTGTCGTATCGCGAGATAAGATGTCCGATTTAAGTTTGCGAAAAAGGAAGCGCGAGATGCGGATTAAAGGTCAGGAGGGGGGGGGGCGGGGCGGGGAGATGGAAAAAGGAGCGATGGAAACCGCCGGAATCTTTTGGGACTGTCGACCGATTTAATTGGCTTTCTCGTAGCGGACTGGCCCCGTGGCAAGCAACAACGAGCCTTGATTCTTCTCCGAGACAAGTCCAATAAATCCTACGGGCTTGCCTCGCCGTGCCACCCGCTTCTCACTCCCCCTCATCTGCGGTTAAGCGATGGTGACAAACTAAGCCGAGGTCCTTCTACCACCGGCTCTTCCTACTCCGTCTTTTTATCTGATCGTGCGGCGAAGGATACACAAGAAACACAAACCAGCGTGGTACGGGATGGAAGAGGGAACGGGGGACGAGGTGTAGTAGATGCTACGTAGCGATAGCAGTTAGATTGGCTGGAGAGAGACGGTGAGAGCCGAGGACGCGAGCCGTGGACCGGAAAAAGGGTTGGTGCGACACCGGCGGACGATCCTCTGTCCAAGGTGTGTAGGAGAGAATCTCGCGGGAGGACAAGGGCGAAGGTGGGGGATGTGTGGGTAATGGTGGTGAGAGAGGCGTAAAGGAGAAGACGACGACGACGAGGAGTCTCCTGGTAGCGGCGATGTCCTCACATTAAGAACTCGTTCTCTTATCGGCGATGATTTATGGCGGCATTCAATTTTTAGACCCTCGTCGAAAGGGAATCGCCGAAATAAATATGGCCACCGCTACGTTTTACCGATCCTCTTGGACACACGCTTCACGGTGAGAAGGAAAGGGAGGGGGAGGGGACAGATGTTTTCACCGATCGCGCGCGCTCGTGGTAGCCCGGGCCCCCGGCTCGGCTCCAGATGTCGCGGAGCGATTTCTGGCGCCTACTTGAGTTTCCACGACTCGGCCGTTTTTCTGTCGACGTCCCGGCCTCGGAGAAGTACTTAACGATTTATCGCGACCTCCTGTTTCTCGTTTACGGCTGTGATTAAACGGCCGGAGTATAAGATATACGCAGGCGGGAGGCGGGAGGTCTACCGCCGTTTAAATCCCGCGTACATCATCATCTCTGTCATAGTTTTGTGTAGATTCCAAACACATTATGCGGATCGTTTTTATGAGAATAATCTTCGAGAGACATGTGTCGAAAGTATCGAAAGATGAAAGAGACAGAAAGAATATCCTAAATAAATCCCTTCTTATACAAAGTTAAGATAAAACGTACTTTCTTATCACAAACGCCGATTGAGAATCACTGAATCGCTCAGTCACATCAAGTGGAATGTATTCATCCATCGAGTTAACGCACGCTCAATTTGTCCGAGACTTGTCAAGCGCGGCGGAAAAGGATACCTTAATAAATTGTTGCCATGTTGCCTGCGTCCGAGAATTTTTTTTTTTTTTAGGAGGGACATTCGAGACACTTTGTTTTGACTTTTTTGCGAGCTGTCATTGTCTTGCACTTGTAGCGCAATTTCTTTTTGAAATTTTGTTAAACCTTGTGTTTTTCTACATTTGTACTTCCAGAAGATGAAAAATTATAGATGGATGTATGGAAAAGATCACATGTTATTTTCTATAAATTGCAATTGGTCAATTTTGAAATTTAATTTTCTCCGAAATTATCTTTCATAATTTTTAATATTACGAATATATCACACTAAAGGTTAATAAAAAATTGAAAAGGAAATCTGTGTAAATTCCCCTCCTCTCTCTATGTATGTTAATTGATATACAATATCAATTTCAAAAGATTATAATTTAATTTTAATCGACTCGCCTGTCCAGATTATTTATTTTAAGGAAATTTTTTATAAATATTTTCTGTAAACGTCCATGCAAATTGACGGCCGATAAATCACACTGTCGCAATGACATTTGCAATTTCTTCGAAACGCACGCAAAAGCGTTGAATTAATGTTGTTCTCATCTTTATGTGCATAACCATTCTTTCTTTTCTCTTTTTCAAAAAATATATATTTAATAAGAGCTCGTATATGGAGAGCCGCCGCGAAAGCCGCGCCGCAGAATCGATTTCATTTTTCAATTTCATCCGGTCGTAGAGAGAAAAACCATTTCGACGAAGGAAACGTACCATTTTGCGTCTTACGTGTGTATACGCGTAGCTAGGAGGATCAGGAGCTTTGCTCTCTATGATTACCGTGCGCTAGTTTTGAGCCGGACAGACAATAACGCAGCCCGACTTCTGACCTAACCCAAATAACTTCATCTTGCCCAATAATACCAGCCTCTGTGTGTACACGTGGGTGCGAGCGTCTAATATTTTTACCATCCCCAGGCCGTTGCAATCTTCCGACCGGGATCTATATATCGGTAAGGGGATGTACGTCGCGTCGGAAATGAGATTTTCATCTGGATCACGCGTCGTTTCCTCTTCGAAAAGAAAGACGAGTCGGGAAAAACAGCGGCGCCAACGAGCAGCGAGCTTTCCGTAATTGTTTCTTCAATTATTTACGAGGGTTAACGACGCTCGCCCGACGAACTCGCAGTTGCTGCACGCGCCAGTTTTTTTCTACAGCACGCGTAAATTTCGTTTTAATTATCCCGGGCAATTGGCGACGGCGCATAAGACGCGTTGGTTTCTCTCTCTCTCTCTCTCTCTCTCTCTCTCTCTCTCTCTCTCGTGTTCTTTGCGGAAAATCATAATTTTCAAAGCGCTATGAACGAAATGAATATAAAGCAGCTCGATCTTTTTATCGTCTCGCACATAAACGGTCATGATCTCTTCTCTCCGTCTTACGTCATCGACGTTCTCGCGCTCGCCGAGTTATGAAGCCAGGTCTTAGGATGTTAGTATAATAAACGAATTAATTGCGTCGTCGCGACAACGATGGAATACAGGCGAAAGTATGACACCGTCGCGTCGTTCACGATATCGTCGTGAAGATGCGTTCGATTTTTCGTTCTGAGAACGAGACGAATGGGTGAGAGAGAGAGGAGGAGAATCTCGTGAAACAGCGAGTATATACTGGTCGTAAAAATTTACGACCCCGAACGAGAACCAGGCAAGGCCTTATCTTTTCTTTCACACCCTAAATGACCGACACATCGGGACTTCTTTCTTTCTTCCTCTCTCTCTCTCTCTCTATCTCACTATATGTCGGAGGACTTCAGACAATTTTCGTCGGCGATCCTCTTCCTCCTCCGCCGTCTCGTTGTCCTTATGCGTTCGGGTTCCTCGCTTCATTGCCGCGCATCCTGCGTCGTTTCGTGTTTTCTCCTTCGTTGTCGTCGTCCTCATCGTCGTTGTTCGTTTTCTCAGTTTTTTTTTTTTTTTTCGTCGCGCCTAGAACCGTTACGATCCGCGAAGAGGAGACCCCTCGGTGGATGTCCCTCGACCTCGGCGTGTCTGGAATGTCGGGAACATACGACGGGGATGGATCCAATGTTTATTAGGCATGACCGAAAGGCGTATCCGCCACGTTCTCGACGACTTCGCATGTTCGCGAGAAAAATTTGTACGCGTGCTTGTCATCTCGGCGGATGACAGAAACTCCATGTCCTTCAATGCGCGCGATATGTACCTCGGGAAAATTTGACGGCGCGTTTGCACGCACGAGCGAGATTCTTACGGTCCGACACGATGCGACAATTGCGCGAGCTGGTCGTATTATAAATTTCATCTATTTCGCGATATTTTCCGGGAATAGTTCTACTGCGTATTATCGTTAATCCTAAACTCGACAAAATTACAAGTGCCAATTTCACTCGCGTCGAAATAAACTTTGCTCTTGTTGTTAATTCCATTGTTTTATATACGGATAAGTAAGAAATTCAAAACTTTTGGAGCACTAGTTTAATACAAAAAATATTATTATAATATTTAAAAAATTAGAGGTACAACTGAAAAGTAAGGACGCGAAAGTTTATTTCAAGTGGGAACAAGGAATTATAAGTTTGTTCAATAAAGAATAAAAATTTTTACATGATTCTAAAAAGAGAATTTAAAATATTCAAAAATTTATCTCAAACATTATTATTAAGCTAGTACAGCAATATTTTAACTGTAGTAATTATTTCATGATTTTCCATTGGTAACTTTAAGAAAAAGCAATAATATGTGACAGGAGAATTGTGGTGGATTATAGTTTGTTGCAGCGAGCAATAGCATTAAAAGTGAATTGCTACTTTCATGGTGATCGCTTTTGCGTTCTCACGGTTAATAGAGTGAACCTCTTGGCATTTTCGGGATGAATGACTAATTAATATTCCAATTAGCAACTCGTTCTATGTAAAGATCATTTTGGTACATCGCATCATCTAGTGAGCCGGATTTAAGAAACCTGAAAGGTCGATTTATGAACTTCTCCATGAGAGAAACAAAGTTTAAAGAAAAAATAGTTGATATTCTCATATAACCGTACCGTTATGAAATATATGTTTCGCTGAGGTGATACATCGAGGCTTCTCGTCTTTCCACGAAATTGTATGCAATCGGAACTCGCTTTCACTTTTTTATTAATGACAAAATTTAGTTGGTCAGAAATATTTTGTCAAAATTGTTACTGAATACAAATGGTATTATTTTATATTGTCATTAATTAAAAAAAATAAAGTACCGTGTTATATATTCTTTACAGTATTAGACAAATATTGCAGTTATACATAAATAGTATGCCATTTGCAATTTGCCATTAACTCGTAACTTATGGAAAAATAGTAGACAGAAATGGAAACATTGAATGTTTCATGTTTTATGAAAAGGAATGTTTTTATAAATATTTTATGAATATTTTTCGTAAAAGATTGCCGAAAGCATATTCATGATTGAACGTAGATGCAACGGTTTCTTGTACAGTCGTCCATGCATGTTTGTTTTTTCTTTCATACTCTCTATATTAAATATTCGTATAAAATGTATACTAGAATAACATATAACATATTAAATTGGCCACATCTCACCGGATCTGTTTCTATATCCATATCTGTTGTCTCGACAAGATTAAATCGCTCGTTACTCTGGCGAGTTTTTTCAAAAAAAATTTAAATATTTGTATAATTTTATTTATAAATTTATTATTTTTATAGTAAATAAATGAAATAATTTTTTCTCTTTTTTTTATATTTTATTCTTTTATATTACAATTCTCCCATTTCAAATCGATAATTTATTAATTAAAATTATCGGTATTAAAAAGTGAAAAGAGAGCGACAGAAAGAGAGAACTCTCTCTTTTTATAATAAACTTAATTTCACAGCGCAATATGCAAATTGTTTAACTGCGAGCACAAAATTATATTTTGTATGTGAAATACGCGAGTGTGATTTGTGAGTGGATTTCTCTCCATCGATTCTGCTATATGTGCCGTGAATTTTGAGTATCAAACTCATCGACTTCGTTCCAATCGATGCGTATTTATTCGTGTATTTTTAAATGTTAAGTCAAACGAAAATTTACGCGGTTGTGAGCCATTCCTCTTTGATAGGTGCTCTTTCAAATGTTCACAACAACGATTTATGCGTATGGACAACGCGGTAAAAGCGATGTTGCGTTCTGGATGGACAGCTATCCACCAATGGGCATGGTATTTCGATATTTATGAACAACTGCTTTTTATTATGTCAACAATGCAGATAAATATATGTGCAATTATAAAAGAATAAATGCATATACATATATCTATTCCCAATTATAAACATAAGAGGCTGATCTATCTATCTATCTATCTCTCTCTACTGAATTATTTTTCAAAAATATTATAAAATTTATTATCGCACAATCAATAATGGACACGCACGAGAATGCAGAAGGTCTCATATCCTAACTAGTGAGTAGAATTCGCAATTCTTTCGCGCAGTAAGGTTCATAAACACTTGTTAACTATTGAGAATTTGTTTATATTATTGATATTTGTTGTGTAACACGATTAGACAACAAAGTTAGAAAAGAAAATTGTCAATGTGGAAACATTCTTTTAGTAAGTAATGTTATTGCCTCGTAAAAAGAATATATAAAATATCTTATTACGGTCGAAATTAAGAAAGCGAAAGATCTCGTTCTGTTTTCATTGACTTCCGTATTACGAGGATCCGAATTTTTAAGCGTGGGAGATGATTGCGAGCATTCTTCGTAATCGTATTAGACTTTCTACAAGCACTCGGTTTTATTTTATTAATGACGCGTATCCAATTAGCGGTTTTCATGCCGCGCGGCTACGTCACTGTTTTCCATTTGTCATCCGTTGGATCTAAGCGCCGATGAAAGCCATATTCTATCCGAACTTTCTTCATTCACGGCTGTCCTCGATCACGATGACACGCGGCGAACGTGCACGGTCATCGCGATGGAATAGATCATCATCCTGGTGATGCCTCCTCATGCACGAACCACCCCTCAAAAGGCTTGACGTCTTCGTAAGAATGGCTCCTCTCCTCTCTTCTTCCTCTTTAAAATGATTCATACGGTGTTATCAAAACACTCTAAGAGGGAAGTAGTGAAAAATCGAATTTTGAAGACGTTGTTATTTTATCTACAGAATACGAAAGAGGAGGGTTCAGTTAGAACAATAAAGTTCACGATGACTTGAAAAAGAAGTGCTTGATTTAAACTTTAAGAATATTTTGCAAGATTGGAGTTAATCTTTTTTCTCGAAAACTTAAATCAATCATCTCGAAACTGTTCACATTAAAGATTTCAATTTTTCGCCAATCAAGTGTGAGATGTGTAAACGGATAATAGAATTCAATTCATTGATTAACTTAAATTAGATATTGATTTAATAAAAGAATTTCAAATTTTTAGGATTATCACATATTGCCGATATCCAACATTAATAAAATGAAACATTATTTTTTTTCTCGTTCTCAATTTATTTTCAATTTATATTCAATTTATTAATTTATTTATTTAATTTCAATTTATAGAAATCAGAGATAATATAAGTCACGCGCATAAAAATCTCTTCTTTTTCTTTTTACATTAAAAAAAAAATGAGAACATATCGCGCGATGTCGAGTGTCGGGATTTCTCGAGAACACCTGTTGGTTACTACACGTGCTTTGTTACCGTCGACAAGCTTGTTTAACTGCAGCTTTGCCTTGCCTTGGCAAGGGCACAGCTACCCCTTACAATCATTACAAAATGCCCCCGAGCTCTTCCTTCCTGTCACCATTAGACACTCTCCGAGATGCATTACAGGATCGAGGAATGTACAAAAATAGCGGCCTCCTCTCGTTCATTCTCACGAAGCTGAAGAAGCGCCGACAAATCGACCACGACGCGTTGTTAATCGCGCGAGAGAGCGAGGGCGAGGAGGGCACGGTCGGGGAAGATTTAGGAGCCGCCTAAAAATACGCCCGCGCACGAGCGTAAATCTCTTCTTCGTCTTGCAAGGGACACTGGCGACAGGATTTGCGAACCGACTTAATTGTTTGTCGTGGCGAGAAGACCGTTTGCCGGAATGTGCCGTAATTAAGAAAGGTGTCGCGACGATCCGATGCAGTCGGAGTTTCGCCGGAAAATTGCCGGGAAACGACCGACGGGGACGACGATGGCTGATTCTATTATTAAGAGGCGGTCTTCCGCGAAGAGCCGGAGGGGAAGCTCGGAATGATTTTCGAGGGACGCTCTCGCACATGCGTCACTTCCCTTACGGCTTTTTAATTAGCCTTTTCCTCAAAGGCTAACGAGCACGTTACCCGGTAGCTAACTTCTTCGCAGGACCTTGAGATACGTCGCCCTACCTCGGTGAGACCATGGTAGCGGAAAGTAGTTCGAGCGAGAGAAACGAGGCTCATCATCGCGGACTATTTTCGAGAGTCGCTTTGCTTCGCGCGCGATACACGGCCTATTTATTCTGCCTCTAAAAGTAGTCACTGCCGCCGAGAAGTCACGTCCGCCGTGTATATCCTGGCCCCCCCCTCTCTCTCTCTCTCTCTCTCTCTCTCTCTCTCTCTTTCTAAGTTCAAGGTAATCGAGTGCGGGAGTATTTACGTTCTTTGCGGCAGCGAGGGTAATTTATTAGTCGCATTTTTCGCGATGGAGAAACACGCTCCTCTCCTCCGTTGATTCTTCCGCACGACGTCGTCTTAATAACGAAATGAGACCTTTGATGTTCAAATATATTGAGTCGATTTGGCTGCTGTGTGCGCATCGAAACGGCATACGTTTTCTGTACGAATATTCTTTGCTTTTATATTTAGGAATTTATTTATCATTGCATCTCTCTTCTCGCAATTACGCGCTCCATTGGTGATTCCTTTATTGCGGCAATGCGTGAGAAAGGAAAGCTGGTGATGTTAAACTAGGTTAAATGGAAAGATTTAATTAAAAAATTAAAAGTTACTACACCGAGGGAGATGTTAATTTAATTCTTTGTGCTGTTTGTGTCGTTCTTTTTCAAACTGGAGTTTATTGATCATTCGAGTTTCCTCTTATGTATTGTGTAAATATTACGTTTTTAATGTTAAAGATATAGTGCTGCAGTTTTTTTATGAGTTAAAAATGATGAAAATGACGGTTCTTCAAATAATTGACAATTTGTATTAAATAAGGTTTGTTTTTAAATTGCTGAAGAATTGCGAGCAAGAAGGATATTAGACCTTGTTTACACATTTTTTTATATTTATTCGCTATTGTTGCAATATATTTTATAACAATATATTTTATAAAGCAATTTGCAATGATTTTTAGAATGGAATAAAAGAAAAATCAAAGTCACCATATCGTGAATTTCTGTTTTCGCACACGTTTATTTCTAAAATATGTGATGAATCGTTTGTTATTGCTTTCTCTCTCTCTCTCTCTCTCTCTCTCTCTCTCTCTCTCTGTCTCATGTCAACGTTTTTTGACATTACTTTAAAAACCCTTGATGGATAATGATTATTGCGAGAAGGATACTCGATCAATTCTGCCCGAGATTCCGATTCGCTTGGATAAATTCCGGAAAAAGAAGTGACGAAAGACGCGAGCGACTCGCGAGCAAGCGCGCGGCGAGAGACAAAGAAGGACGAGGGGCAAGAAAGAGTAGCGGGGTATAAGAAATTCAATTGCTTCGTATAATATCTCGCGAGAGAGGGTCAGAGAAGCAATCAGAAAAAGCCCGGGGCGATGGCTAAACGGTCTGTGCAACGAGTTTATCCATTTGAGACGCGGCTCTTCTCACTTGGCTCCGTTAACTTCTTTCGTGCTCTTGTTTTCCGTAATATTCGCGCCGTCTCTCCCCCTCTCTCTCTCTCTCTGCACCCCCTCGTCGTTGTCGCGTTTTTGCATTATTACACTCGGCTACCTCTTCGTCTCCTTCGAGTTTTCTCACCGCGCGATCTCTCGTCGTATGTAAATTATTTTACGAGCCTTTAGCGTAAATTTCCATCACGATATCACTATTTACGACCTATTTACGCATCGCTTCAAACGATCCCGGATCCTCGATCATTATGGCATTGATGATTTGTCCGTTTGATGATTTTGTTCGAGAGTTAGGACAGTAATTTAATAACAAAAATAAATGACGGGCTAAAAGGAACTATGCGTAAGGATATAATAATAAATCTAATGATTAAGTGATGAAAAATAAAGATTTCGGTCGCAGCTTCGGGCCAAGTGACAAAAAACGCACATGTCAATTATTGAGACACATAACAATTGTGTCTCAATAGCCGGAACCGAAGCTATCTATCTGTGATTTGCATATAAGTGCATGAGTGACGCTAATATTAAGCTCCAAATTTGACCTTTTTTTATTTGCAATTGTACTGAAAATTATTCGAAACGTTTATTAAATTTCATTACTTAAGCATTAGATTTATTATGCGTCCTTAACTTTATGGCTCCTATGTTAGCCTGTCATTTATTATTGTATTTAACCATGAGCCATTGTGATTTTATTATTATTAATAATAATCATCAGGCTGCGATTCGAACGCTCGACAGTCGAAAATGTCGAAATCGAGATGGGTGCTCATCAGTAAGGTCGGATTTCATTTACATAGGCGATACAGATGCAGCTTCACGCACTTGATTGCGATACGAAAAAGCATTCATATAGTTCGTAAATTGCAAAATAAACCAGAATCATCCGAGTCGGCTCGATGTAACACGTGATTGTTTCTCATCGCTATGATTATTACACACACACAATTCCGCCTTATAAGTAAATTAATAATGAGAATTTATGAATTTTTTTTCTACTTGCAGAGCATAATATGATTAATATTTATTGCACACAATGAGAATTACTCTCGACAAATATCACTGATAATATGTGATATTTAAATCTCTGATATCTTGATTTTAATTGCATATCATATCTTAGACTTAATCTTCTGCATAATTCTCGTACATAAAAATTCTTCTGTATGAATACCAAAGTTGATTTTATTAAAAATATCGAATTGGATTGAAATCTGATCTGAAAGTCTTCAACGCAAAAAAAGGGGCGTAATCTTGCGAAAAATCGTCGCTTTTTTCCGCCGAATCGATAGAACACTACATATATCCGTTTAGCGAAATCGTGTAAAAAAAAAATGTAATCGAGCCCAGTTGACCAGTTTCCAGTATCGCATTAATACGATCACGAATGCTCGTATCTCCGTTTCGAGCATCTCGGTCGAGTTGTCAGCGAGCTTTATTCCCGATGAATGTTTAATGCGAATTTAAGACTCCGTCCCCTGCTCCCGCCCCTCCTATTTCTCTCGAGGTATCCTCCCGAGAAGTCGTCAGCGTCCGTTGCCGGTCGTTGTCACGTTTTTCGTGGCCGCGATATAAATTCGGCTGCCCGGCCGCTGGTCATAGTCACGCGAACAGCGGCATAGACGACATTGTGTAGCGTACATTCTCAACCTCACGGAGGTGGGATAAATTTACATTCAGCATGGGAAAATTATGCGATCGCAAAAAACGCCGCACCGTTCGGTCGCCATCACCCTCCTCCCCCTCCCCCGCCTCCGTCCCCTCCTCCTTTCGTCGCCGCCGGCCGGTTGTAAAAACCGGCGTGTTTGCTTTCCGAAGAAAAGTCGTTACTTCCATCACCGTCGGCTTAAAATATTTGCATTTCGATCCGCTTTGTCGGAAATCACCCGCACTCCCGGGTGACTTACTTCGCGGCGACGTGTCGGCGGAAAATGTCGCGCCGCATGCTGGATATCAGCTGATTGCGTGCCCGAGAAGGGGGGTCTCCAGGCACGTGAAATAATATCGCGTGGCATGCGTCGTTGCTCGCGCGGATAAGAATTTACACGCTCCGCGGGCAAACGCGCGCGCACACACGTGCGTGAGCGACGACGTAAATTATCCACGCAATATGGATGAAAGCGGGCGGCGGGGATAAGCGACTGTGTGTTGAGCGACGAGAATTAATCATTTATCGCATTTAATCGCTCGAGAATTCCACGCGCGTGGCAGCCGCGGACTTGAATTATACACCGGATCTCGTGGTGATCGCTTTGTTAATCGATCGCTGATTAACCCGATCGCCTATCGATGCTATCGCGGCATCCATTTCTTCAGACACGCGACTCAGTTTTCGAACAATCACGATATATGAATAGAGAGAGATTATTTTTGGTATTAGGTGTTTCAGAAATATCAGACGCTGATCAAACTGCCATTTCTTTAATCTATAGATATCATTTATGTTTAAATAAAATTTCTTATACGTTGCTTTTTAGTTGTCAAAATCTAAATGGGATTGAATGATTTATTGTTAAATAATTGCATGGTAATTGAACGGCGCTAATTATTTGTGCAAATAAAAAAGTGAATTGATTAAAATATTTTATCGCTAATTTAATGAATATATGTTAGTCATTTTCATTGGAGGGACGTATATTAGGGATGAAATTAGATAGATTCTGCCTTGTGTCACACTAGACATATAATTGAAGAGCATCCGATAGAAATAATGTTAAAATCAGATTGTGCACGTTTAAGTCAAATCATGACCGTGGCTTTTATCTATATAATTATCGTTTTATTATGATAAGCAAAATTAAAATATATCTCTACTTGTATAAAATTAAACAACATAAAGCACGGTCTGCAAACAAATAATTATGTAATAATTATATTGTTTCAGTACAAAGTATTAACATTACAGATAAATTAAAATTTTTTTAAACGTAACAAAAGCCAATCGTAGCAAAGTTCTATAGCATGTGGCGTTGACAGGATTTCGATTTGAATATCGTGTATATGTTGTTGCTTTTCGCGACGTTTAACGCTCCAAAGAGAGAGAGAGAGAGAGAGAGAGAGAGAGAGAGAGAGAGAGATAAATATCGTCTCTTCACCTATCCCTCGATATTAATTTCGCGCCATGTAAGTCGCACCGACGGACAATAACTCAACCGGTTGTTCATCATCGGACAATAACGCGTGCTATTTGTGTAAGATGCCGATTGTTCTCTGCCGTACTAGAAACGAAGATAGTGCGACTACAGAGATAGGCGCCGCGCTCGTAAATACGTACGCGGAAACAACTCATATGTGTGCGAGCGTCGCGTAAAGAGCGACATAAATTATCCGCGTAATGCGGACAGGGGGAACGTAATAATAACATTGTCGGGCAGCGCACGAGTGAGAATACACCACCGGATTCCTGCCCCTCCCCCTCCCCTCCCCTACCCCGCGCGTTTCCATTCCCGCGCCGCGACTCTCTTAGTTGTCTCGAGGGATTAACTTGCCTCCTTTCGCGACGCTATACGTCTCGAGTTTCCGCCCCGCTGGTGTCTCAAGAAGTCAACCTCGAAAGGAGACAGCTAACGTATATATATATATGTGTGTGTGTGGGTGAACGTATCGGCCCCGTGCACCTACACGAGTCAGCTTTATCCGTTCCTCAGCTAGGAGCTCACTGTTTGCTCCTACTCGGAAGCTGCATTACAGAAACTTTGCTTTTTTTTTTTTTGTAACTTCTCTTTTATTATTACAATTGTCGAGGATTACACTTGTTGCGCGCTTCAGGAAATTTAATTCCCTCTTATTCATTCACTCAATCCGGATCTGGCTATTTTTGCTGATTTTAATCTTTTAAATGTTACGCTTTTTTCGCTCAATCTTTTTATTCTTATTGCGCGATTAAAGTTCTTGTAAGGATTGCGAGGAGATTGTAATTAAGTACGCAGGCAATTTGAATAGAACATGATATGAATGATTGTATCAGATCATTAGATATGATTTTTTTTTAATCTACAATATTTTCTTTTTTTTTTTGTAATATTTATAATATTTTTTACATTAAATAGAGGAATCTGAGGATTATTTTTCATATATATAGTACTCAATTTGAAATTATCAGAATGGATTTTCTGTTATTTGAACTTTTGCAAAACTTTATCTGAAAGCTATGCATCCAAAAATTAAAGCTGTTTGTATTTTACAAATAATTGTATACGCTTGAAAATTTGTCCGTTTAAGTAGTCTTTAAAGTCTCGTTTGCAAAATCACTCTCCTTTTTTTTACGCTCTTTCGAATCTCGCGTTTCTTCGTCGTCGGTGGATCAGGCGAGTAATGGTCAGTCGCCGTGCCTTTTGCGAATTCCTTTGCTCCTTTTAGCGCGTTCGCTCGTGTAGACTTTACGCATCGATTGACAGGAATGTAACTGTTCTACGGGCGACGATATTATATCGAAGACCGTACGTGTTGAGTGTGACAGTTATTTGCGAGTTCGCCACGCAGGCTAAGTAATTCGTTGCAATTTCCGTCGACCCGATTTTACAGACGCATATACGTTTCTGATAGCGCAGCAATTATTACACGCGTGTTTAGCTCGACCGGCGCTGATTTATCGCTAGCAACGTACGGCTTGCGCAATCACTTGCAGGCCGCTATTTCGTGTGCCCGATCAAAGTAATTAAAATTCCGTTTATTCGATATCTCCGGCTATATATGCTCGAAACAAATGACGCATTCTGCTAATAGCGTCGCTTCGAATTTTCCTTTCGATCGACCGATATATCCAGCCGTGTGGCGCTTAATTAAAACGCGCATTTTATCCGCGATAATGCGTCTCTAAATGATATCATTCTCTATCTCGCAAACGCGAAATTAATTTAAATTAATCGCTCCGACACGACGTATCGTCGTTTACGTTTAGTTGGTTCGTTTGCGTCGCGTTTTGTACGACGGATCGATTTCACGAAGCGTTTAACCAATTTGCCACGAGATTTCGGCTGTCAGATACGGCGCTTCTTATAACGTGCATTGTAAAAGATGATACGACACACTATGTTGATGTCAAATATTTTTATTTCCACGGCTTACCCTTGCGAGAACGATAACGATGATTTTTACGCTCGACGAAGAAGGCTTCATCGACGAACGAAGCGCTATACGAAGTTCAACGTATAGCGATGTATAAAATATTCGTCGAATTAATCCGTTGGCGGTGCGCCACGATTTCATTCGAGCAGACATTCGATCGAGAAAATAGAGAATGCTTAAGACGATCAGAGTCGTCGAGAGAATAGGAGATTGTCGTGTCAAATTTTTTATTAATAAAAAATAAATGTCTAAGATCTATCTAGAGTCGACTGGAGTAGAGAAACGCATACTCGTCAGAGATCTAACAAATATTCTTTTTTTATTATTATTATTTGTAAATGCCATAAAATTTTCAACAATTTCTCTTTCTGAAATGTAATTGAGACTTGCAAGATGAGGCACACACATGACACAAATAAAAGATTTTAGTTTCCTTTTTTTATTTATATTAACAGAAATTACTATGCAATGATATTTCTTAATTCTAGTTAATTTATCACATTCCCTTTTATCCGGTATACTCGACCCACCACGAGGAATTAAGTTATCGCGCGTCGCAACTCCGAGAAAACGCGTCCGTCTTTATTATTCAGCTCAAAATATATGATATTATACATTCTGTAGGAGATTGTGTTTGACGGTAGAACGACTCGAGGGGAGCGCGGCGCGACTTGGGACCGCGCGTAATAGTATTTCAAGTTGCGCGTCGCGTGGTCACCGTCACCACGTGGCATTACTGCTTAATGTCACGTACCGATTCCCTTACCGACGTGTGACTAGAAACGAGCCGTCGAGTGTTCTAAAAATCCTTCGACGGCAACGGCATACGAATCGCGGATCGCCCATTATTCCATGTGAGCTGTATCAGTGCGCGTGTCGCGTGCGCTGATCTTTTTCAAAGGTACACCCGGAAACATTTTATGCTCCGTCTGTACGCAGCGCTTTGGGAATGCAGGCCAATCTGCGATTTTTCATACACAGAAATATATCGTAATGGCAGATATTTTCGCGGCGTAGACGCAGTTTGTGATTTAATTATTAATTATTGTAAGAAAAGTCGTGATTGTTGTTGATCGAATCGTTGAAATAATTGATGTGGGAGGAGCATCTATTTTTTATTTTCTAAGACAGTTCAACTACGTTGAATATTAGAAGATTTTCTCGCGAAATTGTTTTAATAGATGATGCGCTGTTTGAATTAACGTCGTGTTTTGGATTAGCATTAAATGCATTTCACGTTGACTGGGATTTGCGTTTTTAGAATCCTCGGAAAGTTTGTTTATATACTTTTCGATTTGCTCAGTTTTAATCTTAATACGTACGAATAAAATTCATTAATAAATACATTGATGTATGTATTAATTTCAATTTATGGCAAAAAAATTTTTGTTTATATATATTATTATCTGCAAACGGTAAAAGCAAAAAAAATGGATTTTGTAATGTATTCATACTCCTTGTTTACACATCTAACGAGGTGTAAAGGTTTTTTCAAAACATCACATCAGATAATGTACATATGCAACTTAAAAATTTATTTACTGTGACATGTTTTTTTTTATAGTTCACAAAAATATCCTCTTTTTTCATCAATTATTTTCAACTATTCTGAAATCCGTAAATCTGACAGTTTCTCTGATTACATCTAAAATTAATATTAATTATATATGAATTGAATATTTATGCAACGATGCAAAATAGTCCGCTTGAAATATTCAATATATCATCGCTACTTAAAATTAGACAACTCTTAAAATCACTTTATTCTAAAATGATACATTTGCATACGATTCATTCTAACCGCCTCAAGCGCAGCTACAATCGCGAAACATTCGATACATTGTTGAAAGATTTAGGCAAAGATACAGCATAGCTGCGAGGGTCAGATGAGATGACATTGCGTGGCCTCGTAAAAGATCGCGTCACGAAGAAGATTCGCACCGAGTGCGTGTCGAGGCGTTCAATGGGAGGGGAAGGAAGAGATCGGGCAGAAAAGAAGGATAGGATATATGATTACGGGGAGAGACTGTGTGTATTCAGTGGCTGTCGTTTCGTACACAAGGCACGTAGCGTATTATCATCGTTACGCGGCTCGAGAAGGACCGTTCGTTGATACAACTTCGCTACACGGCCATCATAGCCCTACAACCCCGTCTTCCATCGGTTATACCAGCCGGCGTCCCATGGCAACTCATGAATAAGGCAAACTCCGGTGTTATGTCTCCATTTCGAAACGCCTTCTCGAAACTTTTCGATGGTCTCTCTCTCCCCTCCTCCTCCCCTCCTCCTCCTCCCCTCCTCCTCTCTCTATCTCCCTCCTTGCACGTCTCTGCCTCCGCACAAGTTACTAAACCGCGTCGCGCTCCTCTAACAATGGGCTATCAAAATGCATTGCCGTTCGGGATGAAAGCGATGGTTGAGAAATTTATGAATTTATGGGTCATACTTTTGCGCATCGCCATATCCGATTTCGCCGATATTGCAAAATGATTATAGGTGCACCAATATTCTAAGCGAGATTTTTCATTTTGCGTATTTTTTTTATGATATTTAAATTAATAGCTATATATATATATAAATGTGCATTTTTTATATTTCTATATATTAGAATATCAGTGTGAAATTTTCTGACGCCCATTTTCGTCCATTTCGTCCATTTCTCTCTATTGAAACAAAATTTATGTATTTATCGCAAAAGATCAAATATACTGGCGACAAAATTGAGCTCAGTGGTGTCGCGTAAAAATATTTAAATTAATGCAGTTAATATCCCCTTCTATTTTGTGTTTGCTTAACAGTCTCGATCACTCCAAAGCGAATACTGTCTGAGAGTCGCGGATGGATTCCCTTGTTTACGCGGCCAACTTCCGCCTTTATCTCCTTGTTTACGTTTCAAAAAGTCCAAGCTCGGGCGGAAAGTGAATGCCGGATCACAGTCGATCTTATTGCACAGGGAGTTATTCGAGAGCACGGGAGGGGAGGGGAAAAGTGCGACGTATTTATAGCTGTTGTGATTCATCGACACCCATTGCAAGCAAAGTAGGGTCGTAGGTGCATCCACGAAATCAAGCTGGATTTGTGTTTCTGTTGTTCTCCGCGTTACTTTGATGATGCGATAGGAATTTTATGAAATGCAGGAAAATGCATCTTCGAATGGAGTGCGATACCCGATCGATATCTAAATTTGTAGTTGTTGCGACGATGGGCTAAAATCAAATCTGGGATAATTTGCAATTGATTAGAAGAGTATTCGTAGCAAGAGAAGAGTATTAATTCAACAACATGTATTGATAATAAATTTTTCAAAGTTTCAGAAATATTTTAAGTTTTTCCCTTATTTTCTCTGGATTATCAAAAATACAATTTACTATTTCGATTGATTGAGTAAAAAAAATAATTAAATTCAAAATGGAATAGTATGTAATGAAGAAAAAGAGGACACTGAGAAAAAATGAGAATACATACGACACGGGCACGCGTAGAATTTAAAATTTAATTTAAATTTAGCGAGAGAACAAACCTGTGTTAACAGCCGCGAAGAAAATTCGTATACGAGCGAAAATATTTTAATATTTTTCGAAGCTAATACGCATACCATGCATATAATCTCTTTCTTTTCTTCTCTTCCTTTTGTTTTAAAGGAAAAAATATTTAACCTTTCCTTTTGTTAACACATAAAGTGTGTTTTTTTTTATTTTTAATTTTAAAGTTTTATTTTATTTTAGTTTTAATTTATGTTTACATCTTTCGCGTTAATCAGGCTGAGAATATGCTTCATACTTTATATATCTCGGTTTGCTAACAAAGCGGGAGCGTTATACATTAATCGTTATCTCTCGCCATGATTATTAGCGCGACCATACGCGTCGTCCATTATCTTAATACCGGTTATCCATAACGGCATTACTTTAGTCTAATACGAGAAATTGCCAGACGCGCGAGAGTGGTTGGAAGGAGGACGCGAGCGCGAACGCATTCATCCCCTATAGCCAAAGAGCAAAACTATTTTGCTCACACATTTCCTCAGGTGGATACGCGCGAGTGGGTACGACGGATAATTTCGATGCAAAACAGCGGCGGCGTGTTTTCTTGCCGGGCGCTTCGCAGCGTAGCGCGGAAGCGGGCCGTTGTTTTGTCTGTATTTAACCGAATGGCCTCGTTATGCATATCGGAGTATCGGGGCGAGAGTCGGCGTTCCTAACACGCTCTTCAATTAGAAACCTTACGGGTATATACGATAGGGTCTCTTTGATAAATCCTACTCTCGTACTAATCGTACGTATATAAACGAAGGAGAGGAGGTGCGGGAAGAGGGGGAAGAGCAGGGGGAGGACGAGAACGCGCCGTGATGGATTGGCCGACGTTCTCCATCTGACATTTCTATCTCTGACACTGCGCATCGCGCAGCGAGCGTTAAAAGCCGGGGCTCTTTCGTAGAATGGCTTTTGTAATTAACGCGGAAACTGTCCGCTTCATGCCGGGATATCGGGCGCCCGAGTCTTGTTATTGAATTATCGTATCAAGGGAGGGGAAAAAAGACAGACGGGGCGTATACACTTGACTAAACTAAGTAGGTTTAGTTAGTCATTCTGTATCGTCACGAATCTCGATAATGGACGATGCCGATCTATGTTAATGGTAGCCCCCAAAAAAAAAGAAAAACACTTTGCCTTCGTTCCTCGAGTTGTCTTATTGTATTATTCCGGCGCCCGCCTTCACAGATTAACACATGAATTTACCGCGCCGTCGCGTTGCGTAAAATTGAGAACGACCGCTCCTCGTCGGGATTCCAGATCGTATAATGACAACGGTCGACGATAATAACGCGCTGGACCTAAAATCGGTTGACCATCCGTTGCAATATCTGCAATCGTGATCGAATAGAATCGTTCGGGAAGAAAACGAAAAAAAAAAAAGGAATGAGACGCGCGAGTCGTTTGCATGAAATCACGTCGAGGAAACAAAAGAGAGAGAAAGATTTTCGCCGTATATTTACGAGCGCAAATGCAATGGTTCGCTATCCGATGGAAGGAGAACCGACTCGTTATCCCTCTCTCGTCAGGTAATTAACGTGCCATTATTACGTAAACGGATTCATTTGCGGATGCATTTGCCTGTACGGAGGCCGAGTGCAGCTGCTGCGGGCCTCGCAATATGCAAATCGATTCGATCTCGTTTCTGATCGCGCGACGCGAAGAAGTCATCCGTCAAACTTCTCTTTGCCCGTCCATCGATCGAGAACGTATTTGGTGGTCGATCGATACGTATCGCTGCCGGCTCGTTCCCGGAAGTAATTAACTATCCGACGAAATCACTGTGCTGCAGGATGGCTCAGAGCAATTCGAAAAGCATCCTCCGGGCAAAGCATAATTCGACTCGCGTTTGACTGGTACAAAGTGGCCATATTCGGCCACTTTTTCCTAACGCGCGACTTCGCGAAACCAGTTTTCACATTAATCATTATCGTATCTGCCTCCAATAACGAATGTAACTCGCCCCGTGTCAGCAGGAGCTTCGGAGTAAGTGGTAAATAAATTGCCCCTGACTGCATTAATTTTAATGTCAATTAGATCGTTCCGCTCATAATGACTTACACTGCAATTTCCGCGCCACAGTTCACAGTAACATTGTTGACCGTTCGTTGCACGGTAAAAAATAAATTTGCGGTTTATTCACTCGTTCGTTTGTTCGATCAATTTAGCAATGATTGTCAATTGCGATTAAAAATACCGCGATATTTAATATGTCTCGGATACCCTCGAAAAATTTGATTAATTCTTAATAAATATATACATCGTACAGTGTTATTATTACATGCGTATATTTTTTTTAAACTTTTTTGGAAAAAACTTTTTTTTGAAAATTTTTTTTAATGTTTTCTTCATAACATATTCATGTTGCATTAATAATATAAACATGTAGTTATCATTATAAATTATTTCATGTATACATAAGTCAATCATTACATTTTTTTTTTTAATAACTGAAGAAATGTAATAAAAACTTTTTGATAAAATGATTGAAATTTTTTAATAATATCAATAAATTATTATTTTTAATATTTTATCTTTTTTATATTGCATAATTTTTTATATATCAACTTTCTTCATATTTACGTATAAATTATCACATTTTTCCTGAAGATATAAAATAAAATGGAATAAAAATTACATTAAAAAATTGCACATACTATTTTACATTAAATAATATAAAATATATAATATAATAATATAAAATTTATATTGTACGTATATCAACATTATAAGTGATAATTTTATAATTAATTTAATCTTGTTTATATAATATATTTTTTTTATTTTATTCACTACGAAATAAATGAAAAAGATTTTAAGTCCGAAGAACAGAACACTTCTCAAAGAAAAGCAAATATATACATAGCATACATATAAGAGATTTGTCCCACGGGAATGCGCATCAGAACGACACATCAAACATCCGCGGACATACGAAACTCATATTCGCCGATTGCGCGTGATTTATTTTACGACTGACACGATTCGCGGACAAAGCCAATAAAAGCGAGCGAGCGAGCGGATGACGCGTGCTCGGAGTATTACCGCGGGTGATATTTATTTTCTTTCCGCGGGGAACGTCATGCCAATCTGTTCCAATTTAAACGAGTTTCGTGAACGGCCGTCGCGGTTAATACATAAACGCAAAGTAGCACCCGGCAAGCCACGCATTCCTCTCTAAAGTGAGGTCAATTCCGCGGTCAGTCGCCGCGGCTATATGGGCTCGTTGGTCCCTCATTGTTGGACGACCGGGCTTTATTGACAGCGAAAAAAAGAATCGGGGTAAAAGCCGTTGCGTTTATCAATGCTAATAACGTTTTGTATCATGGTTACGAGTATAACGTCGCGCGCTGCGTTGGCAATGATTCGTTCTGGCAATTTTCGTCTCATCTTTTATATAACTCCGGCCTTTCAAATCTGTGAAATATATAAAGTATTGAGTTGAGACGATAATTGACAAATAGGGAAAATAGGTTTTTTTGAGACAGTGAAAAGCGTAATGTCTTTATTTTCTAATGTAATTTATTAATTATTTAGAGCCGTACATTTCGGTCTCTTATTTGGACCGTCTCGTCAGCAGATAAAATTAAGTGAAAACGTGTTTTATAAACGTGATTGGAACGTACGACTCTAAATAATTAATAAATAAATTACATTGGAAGGAAAAAAAAAATTTGATTTATTGCGTTCGGCATTCATTTTGCCTATTTGTGGATATTCCACAAATGTCAAAGTCTTCAACTTTGTTTTCGATAATTGATAAGGCGACGATGAAGATTTTGAGTAAAAATGAGGCAACGATATGCGAGATTATCCGGCTTAATCGATGAAAATTTTAAAGTCTCTCCCTCTCTCTCTCTCTCTTTCTTTCTCTCTCGTATTTTTAATAGCGTAAAAATCGGTTTTATCTCGTATATGGATAAAGGATCACTTTTAATTAAACTTCTCATGAATTGATGGGATTACGGCGCATGTGCAGGGAAGAGTGAACTCGATCAACGAGATCTGTATAAGCTTGTACATATTAAGCTCGGCATTAAGGCTAAGATTTCGATGGGTTTAGCGCATAATGTTCTCGAGGCCAAAGAGGAGTTAGTCTCTCTAGTATCGGTATCCGGTGTATACCCTAAATTATTGCGCGAGACTTGATTCTCTCTCTCTCTCTCTCTCTCTCTCTCTCTCTCTCTTCCTCTGCGCCAGAGAAGACCCCCAGAACTATGTCGGTACTTTGTGGTAATGGCTTGGCCGGAGAGATGCCGATAACTGACCTACTATCTTTACCTGGCAATCGGCGTACCCGCACGTAGAGCATATAGGTGCGATATCTCGCCGTGTGTGCATCTGACGCGTTCTAATACTGTCTTCATACAACACCAACTTTATCGTCATGATATTTTGGGTGATACGTGAAAAGGCATGCACGACGCAAAAACTTGAAGATATAGTATTTATATGTATATCATATTATATATGTATCAATATTTTAAAATATTATTAAAAATAGTTTACTATAGAATCTGCAATAATAATAATGATAAAGTAAATTTATGCGGATGATACGAAACGTTCGTTTAAAATCAACGTTGCTTCTAGCGTTCGTATTTTTACAACGCTTACGAGATCAACATTGTTCGAGAATAATATTATCTTTATATTTTGATTAGATATGTGATAAGTAGACGGATATGAATGAATACTTTATACGCATTAGCGTCACCGCTCTATTTTAAGAGGCAATTTCGGTTTGGCTGAGTTAATTTACGTCGGAGAAGATATATATACTATCGGTGCGCTAAACTACCCCGGCAGTTACAGAGGAAGAGAGGGAGGGAGAGGGAGAGAGAGAGAGAGAGAGAGAGCTCGGATGGCGCGCCGATGTCAATAACCGTTCCGCGAACTTCATCGACAACTTGTGCGTGTATCGAACTCCCCGGAATCGAAACGCGAATTATCCGAGGTGGACGCAGCGGCGCGCTGGCTCGGCTCCCTCTCTGCCATTGGCATATCGCGCACATGTATAGTACACCCGTATATATCCGTTCTAACTTTATTGCGAGCTGCTTAATTGGATGTAAAGCGAAGTTGACGGAGTTTGACGACGGTTACCAACGGACTACCGGCTGTACATAATATCGCACCCGATGTAGAGTCACCGGGCTACTTCTCTTTGGGGAACGTACCAGCTTTTCGTTGATACTTTACTTTCTCCCCGCGTGTGTGTGTTTCGTCGCCTATGTTTCTCTTGATTCCCTCGCCCTCCACTCCCTCCCTCTCTCTCTTTCTCTCTCTCTCCCTCGTTCGCCTCATCGTCGAAACGACGTTCTCGAGAGGTAATTTCATCGCATGGCGAAATTTCCGAGTCGGCCGTACGGTATAAATTCCTGCGCGCCATCGTAATTCGAAGTCGTCGTATACATTGTTGTACGCTCGAGCCGGGGGTGGCTGCGGACTCGGGGGAGGTGGGAAGGAAAGGGGAAGGGGGAGGGGAGAGCAGCACGGGCGCCCCATCGGTGTTCGGTATAGCCTAAGTTATTGCGCGGGACTTAATTGGATGCAAAAGGAGTTACAAACTTCGGTAGGGACCCCATGGCCCCCTCCCCCCCCCTCCCCCTTCACCCCTTACATTTCTCGAACACGATCTCAGGGCTCCCACAGCAGCCGTCTTCACTCTCGCTCGTTTTCTTCCATTCTCTCTCTCTCTATCTTTCTCGCGATCCGGCTTTTGATCTTTCTCTTTTCTCTCTTCCTCTAATCTCCCGACCGCGATATCGCGTACAAACAAATACTGGTATAACGCACACGCGCGTTTGCGCACGCGCAAAATCAGCGAAGATGAAGAGAGACAGAGAGAGATGAAGGAAGAATAAAGAGAGAAACGGAAGCAATGTGAAGAATGAGAGAGAGAGAGAGAGAGAGAGAGAGAGAGAGAGAGAGAGAGAGAGAGAGAGAGAGAGAGAGAGAGAGACGATGGTTGATCCAACGATTGGCGAAAGAAGGAGAGGAACAGTGTATCTCGGGGGAGAAGAAGGAGAGCGCGAGTCAAAGTGTCGGGGAAGGAAGGAGCCCGAGCACGTGTAGCTGGTAACCCGTCTCTGTCCACTTATTAGCCGCTTAATGGGCCGCGATGTACGGACCACGGATGTGTGCCGTCTTTCTGCGGGGCCATCAAAAGAGGCGGGCGCGTCCCGTTTATTTAGCAAACACGCCAAACCGCAAATCCCATTTCTTCGGGCGGTTTAAAGGGATCGAAAAAAAGAGGGAGAGAAAAGAAAAGAAAGAGAAAGAGAGAGAGAGAGAGAGAGAGCGGGCGAAATCGAAAAATACTGAGAGGCGTCCGTTAGTAGCGAGAGACGGAAAATGAAGGGGAGAGGGGAGAGAAGCGAAGAGAGGGTGGGAAGGCAAGGCTCGATTACCACAGGGGCGGAAATCGATAGATCTCGCGATTTAACGGCATGTAATTAAAAGCGCGAGAAAATTTGTGGCCGCGCGCCTCTCGCTCCTTTCTTCTCACCGCGGCGACCTCACCCATTATCGTTGATCTTTATTTCGCGCATCGCGGTCCGCATTTGCCGGCGAGCCGATATATGCAAGTGGATTAACGGTAAATGCTTGCCGCACTCCGTTGTTTCGGCGGATCATATAATTATCCGCGGTTCTTTTGCGCCGCTTGCGGCGTTATTTAGAACACTCACGTTGCGGCATTTCAATACTTTATTCACACCGTAGACGCGAGCGTAATTTTATTTTAGCGTGGCGCATTCTTTTTTTTGTCCATGTATACTTTATTATGAGATATCGAGATATCGTTATTAATCTTGCTATGTAAATGTTAATAGAACGGCTTTTTTTCTATGAAAAAAATCTTTTGTGCCGAAAATTGAGAAAATAGAGAGAGAGAGAGAAAGATATTTACATGTATATAAAATTTTCTCTGTAAAAAATAATTTATCGAAACTTTATGTATAAAAGAATTATTAATTATGATATTTCAAAGTGAATAATTAAAAATTATATATTTATTGGTTGTTTCGGGCATTGAATTCTTTATCTCAATATCTTATCTTAAATCTTATTTTATCGTCTGTACGATTTCTTCAACCATATAATTCGTCTTCACCTTCGGATGCGGGAGAGCGCGCTACACGAAGATTGTTCGCTGATCTCGGACTCTTTCGACGACATACGCGACCAATGCGGTATTAATTTCTTCACCGTTTGATCATCCATCAGCCTCCTCTTGACAGAGACAGATTCGAAATATGCGCGAGCGACGTATATTCCGCGGCTGCTACGTCGCGGGCTGTCGCGTTAAGAATTCGAAACAAATCCCGTTCCAGGGGCGGTAACGTAACGCGTCGTCGGTTTCGGCTCGTCAAGAGCCGTCTCGTACCGAGATCCCGCGCGGCGCTATCGGCAGACATCGCACGATCCGATCCGAATAAGAGGAAGGCGAATAAATGACGAACGCGGAGGGAGACCCGCGAAAGAATCTCACCTACGCGAAGGGGCGGAGGGGACGGAGGCGGCTTCGTGGCAGCTGTCGATCGAGCAACGCTCAACCTCCGACCCGCGATGCGCCTTCTCTCTCTCTTCCTCGTCGTAGGTCGTCGAGGTATCCAGACACGACTGATAAGCATCTCCGAAGCGAAGCGAAGCGAGCGAGGCTTCTCGGTGTGTAATTCGGGCTGCTCGGTCTTCTTCTTTCTCTTCTGTTCTTTCTCTTCTTCTCCCTTCACCTCTGCCTCCGCGATGCGTGATTCGCGCATCGGCCAAGCGTAATCCCGACAAGAATTCTTCTAGGAGAGAGTCAATGAATCGTGCAGTGCGCCTCGTTCATTAAAAGTTACAGAAGCGGAGGTAATTGGGGGAAAAAGAATAATGACGCGCACCCGATTAAATTCTCTCGTTTTAAGCGACGTGATAGATTCTGGCAAGTGTCATCTTTAAAGTCACTCGATTATAAAAAGTATTTTCCACTAATCGATATTTCTCGACGCGAACATACGTATATCGGATTACGCGCTCGCGAAATCACCGAATTTCGAGAAATCGACAGAAAGATCAAGGCGAAAGGTAAGACGGACGGTATTCCGGATGAGGAGGATGCAGAATAGGTGGCCGCGATGCGAAGCGCCGATGCAGGCAGGATGCAGCAGCGGGGGTGGCGGCGGGAGGGCTGCACGCCCCGGCATTCGGTTAGGTTAAATTTACTGACACGCTTCCACAAGCCGCGCTGGCAGCCCCGAGGCCGTCGTCTTCCTCTCCCCGTTCTTCGTCCCCGCATCTTCTCTCTCGTCCTCCTCCTCCCCTTCTCATCGTGGCTTTATGATTACCTCCGCCAGGTCCGTCCGTCCGTCCGCCCGTCCGTCCGTACGTCCGTCCAACCCTTCACCGTGGAATCTCGGCTGGCATCTAGTTAACCGGGAACGACGCCGACACAGTCCCTTCTGCACGAACTTCGGACTTCCCGCTGCGAGCGAGAGGCCCGCCGCAAACACCATCTCCGCTCCACCACTACATCCACCATGGGGGCCCCTTGGTCACCGCGCGTTCAATCTATCTTTCTCTCTCTCTCTCTCTCTCTCTCTTTTTTTCTATATCTTTTATTCCTTTTTAGTTTACGAGAACGCGAGATAGCTCGCGCCTCTTTTCTTTCAACGCGCGCCGGATCGGTTATGGCTGCTCGCCTCCTTAGCCGCGTAACTCTTTTCCCTCTTTTCCCTTCTTTCTTTCTTTCGTAATTTCCTCTTCGTTTTCCTCTTTTGCTTTTCGTTTTTCATCCTCCTTATAATATCGTTTGCGTCCCGTCGTGAATTTACGAGACCGTTATTTCCTTAATCCGCGTGAAACTTGGACTAGATCCTCGATTCGGCGGGGCTCGACGTCGAGCGAGGAGAGAGGGATCGACCTAGGGGACCTTATTTATCTCGCGGCTCCGAAAATGCAATACATAAGCTTCCACACACAGGCTTATATGCTATATGAGATCCTCGCAAAAACGCGTCTCGTTTATCCGGCATCAGTTTCGTGTCGAATTTACATTTCGTTGCTTATTGCCTACGTCGTGCCGCCCATCCGCGCTCGCACGAATACATTTTACGCTTTCGCGTTACGTCACCGCCAATCGCGCGCGATATATTTGGGGAAATCGTATGGGAAAGCCGAAACCATAAAACTCGGATTACGAATTGCTCTTGTACAATTTTCTGAACTCGGTGGGCGCGTATACGCGCACCGCGCCGAGGCTCTACATGTATATAAGTAAGACGGACTACCCGCTGAGAGAGCGGGAACCATCCTGGATCCTTGGGCGAGATAGCTCGCGCCTCTTTTCAACATCCACCGGATTGATTATGGCTCCGCCGCGTCCGTGTGCCTGAGAAATGTTGCCTCGTCTCTCGCCTTGCTCTCCTCCTACCTTACTCTCTCCTCCTTCCTTTCGCGTTTCTTCGTACAGAGCCGACTGAGGCCCCGGACAGGATCAGGACGATCCCCTTATCTCCTCGACCGGCCGGACATTCGAATTTGTTTTCGTGAACGGAATGTCCGCCGAGGCGTTCCCGCCGTCAACTCTTTCTCTCTCTCTCTCTTCCTCTAGTTGGCTGACTCTTTTTTAATAAGCCGTAAATAAACGACGTGCCGATCACGCCGTAGGAAGAGGGGCACAGCAGCCTCGCCGTCACTCCACCGAGATACTCTTGAGGCGCAATTTTTCAACTGGCCCAAATACGTTGTTTACTCGCGTCCCCCTCGAGCAGCATAAAATATGATACCGTTTTCTGCGTTTTACCGGTTTATCCCGACGGCGTAAATTCGTCTACCCTCTTTGAGTAATGTCTCTCGAGCTCTGTGTACAGGGTGTTCATGGCGTCAGCTGTCAATGACAGAGGTTTCTCAATTCGTAAACAATTTTCTTTCAACAAAAATTTAACGCGCGTATGCCTGTCGTAAGTTATTGCTCTTACATTTTTACATTTTCATTAAATATGAAATATAAATTAAATTATACATCCATTAGAAAATAATAATAATAAATTATATTACAACTTTAATCTCTAAAAATATATATAATATAAATATAATCGTTTAAAAAAAGATCAAAAACTTATATATTTGTGCTTATAATTATAAATATATATTGGATGTTCTAATGTAATAATGATTTGAAAAAGCGGGAAGAATTTTAAAGACTCAAATATTTTTCAAATATTAATAAAATCTACATTACATTACATTGCATGTAGGTATACATGAAAAATAGAATAGAATTGAAAAAAAGAACAACACTATACCGTTTATCTTTTTTTTTTCTTAATATAAAATTGTATTTTCTTAAAAATATCAAATGCCTGATATATGTATCTCTAAGTTTTTTCCAGTTTTTTATAAATAAGTTTTACATAAAATTTCTGCATTTTTTTTTTTTTAAAGAATCTGTCATATAACACACGATAAATAATCCGAACACCCTATGTGTATATCTCCGTGCGAAAGTGTTCGGGCCGCTTTTCAGCATCCAGCTGATCGATTATGGTTGCTCGACGAGAAGAGATGCTCGCTTATGCATATATACCTTATTTGCGAGTGCTATTCCGTGAATCTGGTGATGCGTCGCGCGATGCAAATCTTCGCGAAAACTTGCGTTGACAATAGCATCCTTCTGGATGGATGCGACGTGGTGTTAAATTATTTATGATTATTCCCGACTCGACCGTAAATAAATCCATTTTCCATTCCGTAACGCATCCGCCTGCTAAGCGATCCGGCCGTTTACTTTAGACCGTGCACTTTAAAAATTAGGACTTCCACAGGATGTTTCAAAAGTCGAGACAAATTGCAAATAATGTATCCTATTTTCCTCGTTGTGCGGAATATTAATCGACCTATTTAACGTGAAAGGTAGAAGCCATACTGTATATAGTGTTTTAAAATATATATAGTGTTTTACTGTATTCAGTGTTCTATCCTTTAGATGCAGAATATAGTCAGTGTAAAAAAAAAAACAACATGATAATTAGAATTACTTTATATATTTTGATTTTAAACACGTTGTTCATAAAATGATGAGCGAGTAATTACTACGTATATTTCTCATTTCAACGGAAAGAAAATTTAAGGATGCTATTTTTAATTATTCTCTCGTGCACACAAAAATCGAGATAAATATTTTAATTAGTTTTAAAAAATGCAGAAGAAGAGAGAGTATGTATACTTTTCTTTTTTCTTCTCTAATACATGCAATTGTTTACGTGATTCTACATTTATAGGAAAAGCTGCTAAAATACAAAACTGTTAAAATTGAACAGATTAAACAGATTTTATAAACATATCTCTCTCTTCACCTATCTGTTGAAATTTAATAATGTATCGGATTAAAAGAAACCGATACAATCAATTGGAGCAGTTGAATTTGTGGCAATGCCAATATCCGATATAATCCGATAGAAATGATACGGGATATCCGCCACATGCGAATTCAGATACTTGCAGTATCAACGATACGTGCGGCACCATAGGAGATGCGTATGAGAGGTATTTTGAGCGTGTTTTGATAGTGTAGGTGTATCAAAGAACACGCGAGAGGATCGCGCGTAGCGGTGGAAAATTACGTCTGGTCTGCGCAGTCGGTTGCTTAAGTTGGAGTTTAATTAATGCGCGAGCAAAAACACGCGGCACTACTCTCTCTCTCTCTCTCTCTCTCTCTCCTTCTCTCTCTTTCTCCCTCTATCGCATCCTATGAAGGCTCTCAGTGTAAGTATATAGGTGCGCGAGGTTCTCATTGCACGATATTTCTCTCATGACATAAAAGCATAAATATCGTCGCGCGAGAGGGATGTTTGTGACCCGGGGTGAAGGGGACGAGAAGAGAATGACGACCGTTAGCGGGAGGAAGTGTTGTTTTTATTAAGATAAAAAAAAAAAAAAAAGAAAGGAAAAATGTGTGAGAGCGCGAGGGGGTTGGACAGAAAAAAATGCGGATTTATCAAGGGTGCGAGATAGGCGGAAGACGCGGGGGGAGGGGGGCGAGAGGACGCGGAAGAAGGTGCCGAGGAGAGAGAGAGAGAGAGAGAGAGAGAGAGAGAGGGCGGTGGACCGTCTCGAGAATGCATCGTGCCGCCGTTGCGACGTGCTCTCCACTTTGCATAATATCGCTCTGGTCGTTAACTCGATGACATTCGAACAAAATGCCACCGTTTCGCCTTACGACGGAGCGCGTCGCGCCGGGGGAAAATTCTTTCTTGTACGCTTTTATATATCTTTCTTTATCTCTCTCTCTCTCTCTCTCTTTCTTTCCCGCGCGTTAGTATTATTTCTCTCGCCCTTTCTATTGTCCCGACTCACGTCCGAGTATATTTAAGTGGCGCAGTTACGCGAAACGAATTGCGTTGCTCTTGCGCGACGATAAACATTGATAGTAAATTCACTCGTGTCGTGGATACAGCGGATAATAATAGCTTTATTCAGTGCCAGATATTCGTCTAATCTCCGCCGAGGCGGAGACGGAGGTCGCGATTCGATCGCGTGATTCGAGCCGGAGATCGCCAATTTGCACGTTCGGAATAAATTGAAGGCTTGACATAAAAAAGGGCGTAAGTGTTATGCTTCTAGGAAATATCTTTTTGTTGAGAAAGGCTATGTGCCAAGGCTATAATAGCAATGCGAAAGAAGCCCGCGCGTTTGCATGAATATTTATAAGATACGAACAATGTTCAGTGTGTGTGTGTGTGTGTGTGTGTGTGTGTGTGTGTGTAGAGCTTTTCAACTAGAATTTTCATAAATGTATAAATAAAATCTTATTGAGAAAAGTAATTATAAAGCACGCTTTATATAATATGTATCATTTGGAATTTAATTAATAAAAATTAATTTATGTAATATTAATAATTACATTAATAATACACATTATAATAAATATTATAATGCAGAAAATTGGAGCGTATAATTTATAATAAAAATTATCTTTTTACATACACGAGAGAGAAATATAAGAAATTTAAAATAAAATGTTGTTATATCTTTCCTACATATGCAACTGGCATAATTTACGAGCTACAGTCGATTTAATCTAGATCTATTCGCGAAATCGAGTTTCGAATTATTGCATTACTGGATGATTGGTACGAATATATATGTAAAACATCGCGAAAAGAGGGAACAATTGAATAAAAATGAAAATTTAAGCAATATTGATTTTCTTTATCTACTTATCCATTTTTTTCTTTTTCTTTCATCTATTTTTATTACGAATCTACTTGAATCATTAACTCTTATTTCTCTTTCCATTTGTGATAATATTGCATCGTGCAAGAGGACAATAATTTTAATTTTACTTTCGCAACAATTGGTCGTTTAATTATCCGATTCATTCGCGGCGTATCATCCCGGCATCTGAAATATGTATACGTAATACGGTCCGATTCATGTACCGGGCTCGCGCAATCATAGCCGCGATTTACGACCGTAAAAGATGTCCAACGGAACAAACGCTCGCGACCGCCAGGTGTTACATATTCAATTTTATCCGTGATTACGATTGCGAGCGCTGTCGTATCACGCGGTCGCCGCGCAATTAGTTTGATTTCACCCACGATTCCGAGCGTCGCCGGATGATGCCGGATCGCGGCGCGAGACACAGCTCTCTCTCTAATGCGTAATGTCCCCGTCGACGCATTTCGCATTCGCCCCGACCGCAGTTTGACCGATATCCCCTGAACAATTATAAATTGTAACGTGATTGACGCCGGCAGCAGCTGTTCTCTCGCGACCATCGTTACTGTCCCTCGCGGTCCCGATGGGGCGGGGAGGGGGAGGGGGTGGCGGGCAGGGGTAGAGCGTATTAATGACTTCTCTAATCTGACTAATTATCAATAGCGCATTTGCATCGCCGCGGGTGGCCTCGTATAAAATTGGCACCGGCATCGAGAGAACGGGATATCTAGCTGCGGTTAAACAAACTCGCCGAGACGTTTTACAAAATAGATACGTACGCGCGGCGCGCATTTCTTCACCATCGGCGCATTTCGAAGGGAATATAAATAAAGCGCGCCAAGTTTCCACGCGCAATCAAGATCGAGATTTTATCGTGCGAGAAAGAGCGATGAGATTCACGAAGATATCTTAACGACTCGAATTTTTTTTTTTTTTTTTCCCAAAAATCAGGTTAATTAGGCTGTACATGTGTGTAGAGTCAAAAATCAGCTGGTGCGTTCAAAATGTTTTTCATGACAGATTCTCAAAGACATAATGTTTTTGAGAGTTTAAAAGAATTAACTTGGAATCGATGTAGTTTGAGAAAGATGATGATTGAAAATATTTATATGATATCGTAAATCTTACGACGCGATAAATAAAAAATTTCTTATTTCATTATCTCGTTTCGATTCTTATTTAAACGAATAAGTCGCACGACATACATGCCTGCTTGGACAAAAATTAATTTAAATAATGTAATTACATTAATGATATAATTATAATATATTATAATAATTAATAATATATTAATCATTACAATATATTATTAATACATTAACAATATATTAATTATATAATTATAATAAAATAATAATAAGAAAGAAAGGAGAAAGTTGTTAAACATGTATGCGATAAGAAATTGCACGGTTAAAGATAACTGTCGCAGAAGAGCAAACCGGCAGCAACGACAGTTGCGGCAACTAAATTCTCGTATAATGTCTGATATACACCAGGCATATGTACTGTCAAGTAATCGATAGGGCTTATAGGTACGTACTACGTTTCTATCGTGTGTGTACGTAAGACTGGCGTGTTGTTTATCGACGCGACTTCGGTTTCGTCGGATTGCCGAGATTGTCCTCGGTGCGAGCTGTCTCTCGTATCGTTGCATTAATCTGAGATAGTAATCATACTCGCGGAATGAACAAGCATGCGGTACAATGCCCCCTAACCTGATTATCGGTGATTAATCCTGTTATATAGAGGCGGGAAATTGGCCGAATTACTGTTAACGGTCTCCGATCGATGAAGTTTACTCAAGAGAGAGAGAGAGTGAGAGAGAGAGAAAGAGAATTGAATACGCGACTAATGTCAATTTTGCAACCGCACTAATTATCACCTGTTAAACGTTCACGACTGACGTGATTGCGAAATAACTCTTGACTTTATATTCCTATAGTGGTGCGATTACAGGGAATGTAGGCTGTGTGTGGAATTGGTTACCATTAATTGATCATCATATTGACCTCGTGACTTGATTACATTTGAAACGGTCGTGCGTGACTATAATAGCCTCTATAATCCGCTTAATTATTAGTTACATTCAAATTGCTATAAAGGCTACAAATCACGCTTGTACAAATCCGCGTCGTGATATCCGTCGGATTGATACTGTTTAATAGCGCGCGTTATTATAACGTAATCCGTAATCTTGACTGCGTAAATACTTTATTAATATTTCCGCATAAATATCCGTTGCTTAATTAAAAGGCACATTTATATGTATTTGCATATACATACATACGATACATGAGGCTTATTCTTTCTCTCTCGCTGCATTTACATCGGCGAAATGATTCCACACGGACTTTAATGATTCCAAGATATAAGAATCCTTATCGAGATTCGAAGGAATCCATTTACGCATTATATCACGCTGGCAATTATGCGAAACCGAGGCACGATCGCCATTACATCGCACGATCCTTTCCGAAAGAACAAAGTCCTCCGCAACACGAAGCATCCGCGCGACTAATTAGGGGACCTGCTCCGCCCGAGGGATAATCGATTCGGCAGCTTTGTCGCCATTCGCGATTAATTCTCTCGGTCGTCCGTCCGACCCCCTTTCCGCTTCCCCCTTCCAATAAGAAACGAGCCGAGTCGGAGTGACCTGAATCAAGTGAGGGCACACCCGTAACGCGATTCCGCTTCTTTTCTCGCGCTCGAGGAAAATCGCGGGCGTGCCGCGCGAATTAGCGAGCGTCTCAAATTCCCCGTGGTGCGATGCATACGTAAATGCGTTTCACGGCGGGATGCATGCGAGATGCATCCGGCTCTCTTCTGCGAAAGCTGGAGAGGAGAGATCACTCTTGTCTGCGCGGCACGTCTCCTCCCGGTCGTCGCCTCTCCCCGCGCCCCCTGTCCCTTCGGAGTCCTTTTCTTCTCAACCTCGACTCGGGGATCCTTCCCTACGAACGCCGATCTTTTCTCGACTAAGGTATAGATTGTCTCCCCGGGTTCTCGGATTACCGGCAGATTCTCTCGCGTGGCAATCAACGCGCACACACGCCGCTCTCTTCTCCTCGACCTCGCTCTCGCGTCCTATTGAACTTTTGCGTTCCACCTGTTTTCGACCTTCTCTCGAGGGGGCGAAACGTGACGACGTGCACGCGCGTTTATCGTATCGTCGTCGCTTACGTAGGTGTCGACGTAGCTTTACACGAGATACGATCTTTAAGTTTTCATAGGCTACGCGACTTTTCACACATCTATGAGAACTTATATTTATATAGGAAGGAATGTGTTATATAAATCCTTTTTCCTTCTCTCACATAGAAGCTTGTTGGTTCCAATAATTTCATACTTTTGAATGAAAATTCGAGCTCTTCGAATGTATACGAATTAAAAGGGAAAGAAGAAAATTAAAAATTAATTAAATTAAAATAAAAAAATCACTTAAAAAATTGAAAGAATTAGAAAAAAATATGATAGAGAATGTACATTTTTTATTTTTCTTGATTTAAGAATATTATTGCTCAATATTCTCTCCGTGTATGTAAATTTAATTTTTATATTAAATAAAAAATCTTTATTAATTAACACAATTAATATATAATATATAAAATCACATCGTATCATCCCGATATATTCCATTGATTGTGAATGCATCGATTGAAAATCTAAGTGATTATTAACCACGAAAATTACAGCTATAAAAGATGCATAATGCAGTTCATGCATAAAAAATGAAGTTGAAATGCATTCAATAGATTTGAGATTTTCAAATAGATTTTTATATTTAAATTAAATTGTAACTCTAATGATGCTTGTAACGTGACGAGAAATATAAAATCTTCATTCTCCGATCTTAATTTACAATGATTGAGTTTTTTATACATTCTGAAACTGACAAATTTAATTTGCAAGATTTATTTAAAATCGATATGCCTATTAATTCATATAGTGAAATTAATAATATTTTTGTGCCATATATTTATATCACAATTTGATATTAAAATAAAATTAATAAATTATGTTGCAAAATCTAGTTTCCTTCAGTTTTTAAAATAAGTTTATTTCAATTACAATAATTATGCAAATTAATTTGAAGTTTGTTTTCAAGCCTGCTCGAAACTCACCGATACACAATTTTCAATATTGATCATGTTAATTTTTTAAAGACAGATAGTATCGGACTGTCATCCTCGACGCGAGGATCAACAGATCAAAATCATTATCTTATCTTATATATATATATATATAGCAAAGTTTTTGGAACATTCGACGCGTGTACGTCATTCGAGAATAAATTCGAGGCGCCGATCCAAATAGATTCGCGGCTCTCAATTTAATCGCTTAAGCCGTTTGACACGCGTGCCCGTCAAACGGATCGGCAGCTGTAACCGAGTCGAATCGAAACTCGCGCGCTCGTGTACAATGACAAGCGTGATGTAGGAAACGCAATAAAGTTAAACACAAAGCTAATAAGTTACGTTACAAGGCACATTCGCATCCATATTAGTCGAAAGTTTCAAAATTTTATCTTTTGTGGAAAATATGAAAATTGGAAATGGTAGCAAATAATATGTAAGTCAACCATAAAAAATATAATATTAAATTACAAAACAGTTTGTTATTCAACTGTTTATCATTTATTTTTATCTGAAATATATGTGAATGTTAATATTTAAAAATCAACAACTTTTCGCAAATCGTCGCATCGATAATCGGAGAATCGCGCATATGTAGCGTTAAGTCGCAGTTTTTTTTTTCTTGCATTTTTTTCCTTTCTACCGAGTTCGCGTATCAATTCGTCTGTCAAATGTGACATTAATGATTGCGAGTCGTATAGTATGAACGCGATTGTAAACATCGTGTATGTTTATGTTTTGGTCAAAATATATTCAGCTTCCTGCTTTGTAGGGCGTATCTAATCCGTTTAATGATCATTTTCGTGAGTAAATTTCGCGAGCCGTAGTGCGCGTTTGTTCGCAGAATTTACAGAGCTATTACGAGTATTCGACTAACCTGCGATCATCTCGAGGCGATAGTGTAGTGTAGAGATTATATAGGGATGCGATGTAGAATGCCTTTATAGACATTTACATATGTATACTTAAATTTTATAATATACATTTTTTTTAGAATATTATCGTTCATTATTTTTGTAAAAACACAGATACAATTGATTGATTTCTTTATATGCGCGATATTAAATTATTTATCAATTTAATGTGTTTAAAATATTAATTATAATATATTTTTGCTGCCATATTTGTATTTAATATAAATATCAGAAAATAAATAATATACTTTTCAAAGTATATAATAATTTATATTTTAAACAGCGCATTATCTCCATTTAAAATTGTAATGTATATTATAAATGTTAATATTCTAATTTCTAGTCTATCTAATATGATATGTAGAGAAATATATATAAAACATTTTTTTTTTTTTACTGAACACATTTTTTTGGTATTCATTCATGTTTATTATTTTTAGGAAAAACTGTTAATATAACGTTGATTTTTATTCCTGCATGTGTGCGCAGTAAAATTTAAAATTTTTTGATATTTATCTGTTAATATTTCGCGCGTGATATGATTTCAATAATCCATTGAAATGACATCAAGTCTAAACAGTCGTTTTTGTGATATAAAATTCTACATGATGAAAAATCATGTGTAAATTCGTGCGACGAAAATTCCCGGTAAAATATTGGGGAATGTAACGCCAATGTTTGCGCACGCGAATTTTTAGGCGGTATATTCACGCATGATTTGTGCATGCCGTCGACGCGCCGTTTCTGCGTTGCATTATGGGATATCGCGAATGATCGCGTATTCTGGAATTCGCCGCGGCAAGGTAAAGCAGAGGACGCGCCAAGAGAGAGGGCAGATTTAATTTCGATTCGTGTTGCGAGGTTTATTTCGCGACCATATATACTGATGGACGCAATCGTAATTGCGCGTTAATAAATAATACACATGGTGACGCGGAAGCGTGCAGACGCGCGACTTTGACATCGCATGATTAAGTTCTAGAAATCTTTATAAAAGGACAATTGGAATGAATAATAGACCGTTGGTGTTGGAATATTATTCGGTATTAAATATAATTAATATCAAATTTTGATATTCAATCAGTGCTGCTTGACTAGCGATATTTTTTCATATTTAGCACTCGTCGATATGTCGAATAGAAAATATCAAAATATGTAATAAAGATTTTAATTTTTTTGTGCATGATTCTGAAATGTATTACAGAAAAATTCTTGAGAATTTTAAATCATCTTATTTTTGAATCATAATTTTGTTTATTTTACGATTGAAATAATTAAAGTTGACATTTTTGTGATCGTTTGATTCTTATGCTGTAAAGGAAATTAATATTACGAGAGAATAAAAAAAACTTTTTTCTTTACAATAATTAATTTGCACAAATCTTAGTTATAGTACATTTTGTAGCGGACAATCTGTCTCTTCATCACCACTATTTATGTCGAATCGTTACATCGATTCATATGGAATGAATAAAAGATGTCGGTACTTAATTAAATTCAACTCACTCCTCTCCGCGTGCAAAGATAGCGATGACGAAACGGCGAACCGAAGTCGCGTCAAGTACATACTTGAAATGGACGAACTGCGACGACTACCTTCGTCGCTGGTGGCGACGTGAAAAGCACCGTTGTTCCGACAACCACCGACGGGGTAATAAACCGCGTATAGGTGGAATTCATGACGGCGGGGAGGCGAAACGTCTTCGGGACGAAGACTCTCCGCCGTTGATGGTCGGCCCGTGTAAAGTCGTCGATATCCGGACCTGGTCTGGTTTGATGTTCTCGCATAAACCCGGCCACGGTCGTACCCGGCTCTGGTCTAACGGCAGACGCCAGAAGGAAGTGGGTGAAGGGGAAGGACCGGAAGACATCGATCTCTTTCCTACGGCCGCGCCTCGAAGGAAGAAGAAAACTTTGCGTTCTATCCTTCGCCCGTTTCGCGCGGTCTCCCCTGAATAATCTAGTCATTCGTAAATTTGAAAATGACTCGCGAGAGACATACGGTGGTTTCCGGAATGCGTCACACCACAAACTTCTCCGGAAAATGAAAAAGAAAAGAAAAAAAAAAGGAAAAAAAAAAAGAAACGTCGAGTCGAGGTCGAGTTAAGTGTGCACTTGAAACGAACGGAGCTCTCTTCTCTTTCTAGAGAGAGAATCATGCTTTTACGTCGGCTCATCAGTATGCGTGCGAATTGTCGGCGCTTATACCAGTCGTTATTTTACAAGCTCGAAAAAAAAGTTTTACCTTGTAAAGAAAGATGAATGAAGGGTATACTCGTTAACTTGATGTTCTAGTCGATACTTTAATTGTTATTGTTTTAAAGAGCTCTTTTTTCTCGAGAAATAGCACAATCGCAGTTGATGTAAAGTAAAAAGATTTAAAAGAGGCGAGAGACAGTGATGAGAGCTAATTGGGCGAATTCGAATGAATGAAAAGTCGCGTTTTTGTTAATTACAGATAATGTTTAGTGGAACAGCAGATGACGGGCCGGAATTGAAGTAGCATCTTATGGCTTCTTGGCGGGAGAAACGCGGAAGACGGCGATAGACGAGAAAAACAGGCGATAATCAGGAAAACCGGTCGGAGAGAAAGAAACGGGGAGGGAGAAGGGGAAGGAGAAAGAGAGGAGCGAGGGGAATGGGCGCGAGGGAGACTCGAAACGAGGTAAAAATTGATTCGGCAGGTGAAACCTCCGGCTCTGTTCTCTGTTGATTTAAGCAACGTACCGGCTGCCTCGTGCTCTATAATCATGGCGAGAGCAGTCCATTATTACTCCGCCGCCAGTGCCTATCTCAACTCGGTCCTTCTCCGCGTTCTCGTCCTCGCCATCGCTCCTCCATCCTCCGGCCTCACCGTTCGTCTTATTGTTTTCTCTTTCTCTTTCCTTTTTCCACAATCCCGCGCTCGTCCTGCTCCTCCACGCAACGTTCGTTCTTCGGCTCCACCTTCCTTCTTTCCTCGCCGGATAGTAACGAGGATAACGTCAGGATCGCCCCAAAAGACCGCAAATAATAAATACTTTTCTGCGCTCTCCGTAAGATTTCTCGGCCGACTTTACCGTGACATGGCTTTCCCAGAGAATCGTAAGTTTGAGGAAGCTATGGCATTACTCGCGTTTCACTGTTGCGGTAATCGTGTTGGCGCGCTGCGAACAGTCGCGCGGCTGTAATTGACCGTTGAAATTTCGCTCGTGGTGAATTCCACGAGGTAGACGTAGATGGATCGAAAATTAGTAAGTAATCACTGCCGAACCGCGATTACTACCGAGAAATCGCCCTGGATATTCTCTCTTTATCGATGCATGTGGTCGTTAAAAAGAAAAAAAAAAAAAATACGGTATGTTTCCTTCTACATTCTGTATACATGAGTGATCAATAAATATCGTGAAATAATTCTAAATTAATTCAACAATTATTTATTTCAATTATTGATGACGGTGATTTTTAGAAAATTAAGAGAGCTGTTGTGTGTGTCAATATTAGAAAATAAATTTATTTATATTGCAAAGTGTTGATGTTAGATCTAATATTTTAATAAATGAGTGTATATATATATATATATATATATATATATATATATATACAATAATATTTATATGCATCATAAGAAAAGAATCGATGCGTAGAATATTTATAAATTTGCATTATGGAAAGTAATCATCGATAGATGAGCGATCGACGTTGAAAATTTCAATCCAAAATGATAGAAAAGGACGTATTAGATTCCATTAGATTCCAGCAGATTCATTTCTCTTATCTCCGCTTTCCTCCGTTCCTTTCCTCCCCCGCACTCTATCCTCGCTCCTATAATTTCGATCCTCTCGGATTTCGGATCCAATTCGATCGGCTTTGGCGCGACTCTTCGGATATAGGCGAATGGAATTTTTCGACAGGGATTATTTTGCACTCGCGCTGTGTTTACGACGCGAGATAAAAGCGTAGGTCGATGCCGCGTGTAAAATGAAATGATCGACACGCCTATTTACATTATCCCGAACGACGGAAATACGTTGTTCGGGGACTAAATATCGCTCGTGTATCTCTGGCGTACACGCGCTTTTTCGTTTACATCATGTAATCTTTTACAACGCCTTTCTCTAGTTGTCAGACGGTTACGTCGGCGTCATTTTTTTTCTCTGTATCCCCTATGTCGCGCGCTATGTTTATTCAAATGAGAGGCTTGTAATTCGGCAATTCACCCGGCCGCGCAGCCCGATCGCATGACATTTCGTGTTATACGTCCAGACATTCCATCCTAGAATTATTCTCACTCATCAATATCCACATTCTATAATGTGTGCACGAAAAAATCATAAAGAAATGTCCTTTGACAATTCTTTGGAAATTTAATAAATTTTTAAATATTTTAAATTTGAAGCTGGCTTAACTTGATACTTTTATTACAGCTGAAAATTTCCGGCATTATAATAATAAGCAGATTTATCCTTTGGAAATGCTCAATGTTAAATTTTGATATTGAATGTTTTCAATTACAAGTTTCCTACGTTCATCACCTTCCTACGCTTTCGCTGTCATTGCCACCCGCGTCCAATCTCTCGCCTCCGTACCTACCTACCCGTGAATTTAGTACCCCATTTTCTCATCGTAGATGCGAATTTTTCTTTAACGAAAAACTCTCGGACGTTTCCCTCGGCATCTAAATTTTTAATTTCGCAGTCCCGCAGTACGCGATCCTTCCCGCGGGATTGATTTTCTCGGCGCCGACGACGACGACGACGGCGAGGACGAACGGCAGCTTTACAGCTTCGCGAATATAAATCGCGCTCTAGCTTTCGTTAAGTTCGTTTTCGGCCGACGATACGGATAAGCGCGTAACGATTTATTCCGCGGACGAAGAAGATCGCGATCTCGGCGCCGTTTGCGCTTATGCGGGCTAAATTGCGCCATGGCGTTACGGCGGCCAGTGAGTTATTGCACTATGAAGCGCAAAAATAAACGTCCCTTGGCTTAGTTACTTGCCAGCTGACTGTGCCAAGCGAAATATTCAAAGCAAACTGCCAAGGTATTTAGTATGTAGCGTATATTATTGCGCGCTAGGCTTTATTAAAATGTTGTTTTGCAAGGAAATTATTCCATTATGCTATAATATAAAATTCCAAGTCTAATATAAAATTGATTTAATGACATTTCAGTATGTATAAATATACTATGCATTACTATTCACACTTTATTAAATTTTAGATTATTTCTTTTGTTCATCTACATGTGCAGGATATTGTACAACTGAGATATTGCATACAAAATTTATCGTTTAGTTAAATTTTTTTCATTTTATTTTATTTTGATTTGACATTTTTTCACTCTCATCGTATCAAATAAATCTTTAATTTGACGAAGTATTTTAAAAAATTCGTGACACTTATCATTTTAATTTTTTGGGGTTTTTTTTTTTTAGTATTTTCTCGAGTATTTGCGCAAAGAACCAGAGCTTGTCGAATTAACAAATTTTTTAAGTACGTTTGGTTAGTGTATAAAATATTTAAATTTTGCCGTCGGTTTCGTGACTACCGTGGCACTCTCAAGCAAGAACTACAGCCGAAAGTAGGTCGAAGTAGACCGCAAAGTGAACGAGGTGGAAGTCTTAACAGAAACCGTCAAGATGATGTAGGGCTCCGACAAAGTTTGTCCTACCCATTTCGCTAAATTTCAGTTGCAACTGGCATTGATATTGTCAGCTGATGGATATTGCTTACATTAGGCAGCTCGCGTAACTTTGCGGATATAACGTCATGATCCACAACTTGTCTTGTTATTTAATATAATCACGAAATTAATAATGACGAACATAATCATATATATATATATATATATATATTTTTTTTACAAAAAAATTATCTTATCTTAAATGATATGCGCTGCTCTATTAATAAATAGATAATAGATTGTTTGATAAAAATTTAAAATCAATTATATTATATATTTTTTATGTTTTACACAGATTTATATTATACATTGTAATAATAAATAATTTTTTATTGTCAAACAATGTATAAAAATCAAATTTTATACACTGCATTTTTAATTTTATAAATGTTCAGAAATAATACCCGTTTTATGTAAAATATATACCGTAACGTAATTACTGAAATTTTAAAATTTTTCAAGTTCTGCCTATAATGATAATTAAAATTGAAATAATTACCAGCTGTTACGCCTTTTAAATTACGTTACTGTAGCGAGTAACGAATTCATTGGTAGTGATGAGGAGAAATTTCGCGATATAAAGTACGAAATTAGCACGTTATATCCGGGATAGCGTGGGATTGAGAAGATAACAATGAAAACGTGCGGAATTATTTGCCAATGTAAAAGTAATTATCGTCGGTTGCGACACACGTGCATACGGCATTGTCGCCAATCCGGTTTTTCGTAATCGCAGCACGCTTCCTCGTAAATTTATCGGCACTATACATCATCAGAAAATATCGCTCCCCTGTTACATAGTGTTCGGTGGGAGAGCGGATGCTTTTTTAAATTTTACGACGGGGTAAGATGGACACGCGTCGAGGGGTAAAGGAAATCAAGTGAGAAAATGTAGCGCGGCAAAAGTGTCCGAAAGGAAAAACAAAACCCGGTGAAAAGCTATCACTTTGTAATTACAGACGCGGAATCACATACCCCGCCCTCTATTTTCTGTGTGAATATTTTTTTTTATCATCTAATATTCGCATATATGGAGTCGCATGTTCGATGTTTCTAGTTTCTCGCGTCGTCGACATTTGCAATATAAAAGAACCGTATGTCATAAACACAAATGTGTGCAACATTAAGCACAATAATGATAATAATATTGCATCCAGGATAAAACTCATCTCTCTCGATTACTACCAAGTGGTATACCGAGTTTACTTTTTCATAATTTGAGTGGAACCAAATAAGAGTGGTTAAAAAGGAGGGTAATATTGAGGAAGGGATTGGCAAAAGAAATAGCATCCCATATAATGAAAAAAAGCCTCATACATAATAGGTTTTTTTTTTTTTTTAATTTATTAACAAATTATTAGGTTATAATTCATAACATCAGTTCTCATCTTAGCAATTTTGATCACATGCGGATTAACATATCTCGCATATGGAATTAAAATAATATACAAGTACGAATTATTAGACAGCTGAAAGTAGCCGGTATTATATCTTTCTTATACATATAGCTAGAATTATATGCTTCAAAACTGTTAATTTCAATTTTAATGATAATAACTTTTTTGGCAAATACAAAGATAATTTTCGCTTTATCATTATTTGCAATGATTAATAAATTTCATTTGAAAATGAAGAGCCAAGTGTGCTCTAGTGTGCAATTAAACATTAAGTTTGTTGTCTCTAAAATCTCTTAATTACAAATAAATTATATCTGTATAGATTTGTAATTCGAGATTTAATTACCAAAATGTTCCTAACGTTAAATATATTATAAATAAAAAATGACGAGTCACGGTTTTCTTTGAAAGAATCTGTTCCTGAGATATGTATCATCTGATGTTTTTAGAAGATGTAGTTTTTATACAAGTTGGCGAAATACAACTTCGGCCGACATTTATCAAAGTAAAACGGGTTTCGAAAATGATCGACGCGTATCGACGACATGAGGGGGAAGGGAGAAGAAGAGAAGGTGGAGCACGCCGTCGTCGAAGGAGACGTAAAGGAGACTAGCGGGTGGTAGGGTGGTGGGGAGAGGAAGATCTGGCAGATAGAAGGGGGATGCCACGAGGAAAGAGAGAAGGAGAGAGAGAGAGAGAGAGAGAGAGCAGTTTGGCCCTGTAATTACGGACAAACAGGGAGGAAGGAGGGAGGGTAGTGGGGACTGTAGGCGACGGGGTGGGACGCAGCGAGGGGAACCCTATAATCTTGGCGGGACCGCCCCTTGTTTGCTTGTATAATTACCCCCGTGGCCCTCCTTCGATGGGGCCCCGATGCCGGGGCCCGGGCCCCGGATCCAATCCATCGGCCCGTTCGTCATTTCGTTCGTTCCGTGCTCGACCATAATGCCGATATCATTACCTAATGCATCGCGCATGCATTCGTGCTGCATGTTGCTCGTGGCTGCTCCCTCGGCCTCACCATACTCTTTCCTCCTTTCTCATTCCTCTCCCCACTCCCTCTTTCCCCTCTCGCCCATCGCTCGCGCCAGGAGTAAGTCTTCCTTCCCGCGTCCCCCTCCTCGTATCCCCCTTGCGCTCCGCGTCTCTCTCAACGATTTCTCAGGATTGACGTAATTGGCTTATTTGCATTGTTCCGTCTGCCTCTCCCCTGTAATGCGCGCGATGGATCATTCACGAGCGAATCAAAGGGCCTGGGAGCAACAATGTTGCCCTCGCTGCAGACAGCATAGAAGAGCGCGGTCCGCGCGTCGCGCCGTCAGAGATGTGTATTCCGAACGTGCGATGGATGGAATTGAAATTCCTGAAAGCACGTGACGGGAGGATGTCTCTATCGAGTTACGTCCGCGATTTCTTTACATGGCTATGAGCGTGTCCGAGGGTCCACTTTGGCGAAAAAAATTGCAGTTTAAACGTTTCTCGCGAATCCACTTATGTCCAGGTATAAGTACAGAAATGGCTGTCCATTGTCTGCATTCGTCGCCGTGATAACTTAAATATATCAAGTGTTTGACGTTTCTAGGAAGTATATATATATATATATGCAGACGTGACATGGTCGAAGTAACAAGGATTACTTCGAGAATTACGTGCGGATGTCTATCGTTTTATCGCGCGCTCGGTGCAACGCCGAAATTGTGGGAGACCGTTTATCTCTCGGTCGTGAAATTTTTACGAGAACGTGTGTGTGTGTGTGTTCCCAGGCCACGATGTCTGTTTCCCCGCGAAAGTTTTGCCGGCGTAAATATTTCGCCAAGATGAAAATACGATGAGGTAATATTCTGGCTCGATGCGAGCGAGAAAGAGAAAGAAAGAGAGAGAGAGAGAGAGAGAGAGAGAGAAAGAATAATCGGGTTTGCATCGAGTAATTTTTTTAATCGTCAAAGTCCTCGTCCTCGAAGTAGGCGCATCCCGTTCAATGCCGCGATAATTTCAACGCAAGCTATCCCATCGAATTTATGGCTACGAGAGGCTAGCCAAGACGATATTAAAATAAACCATTACTCCGGGAATGAATATGAACGAACGACTAAATTATTTCTTAAAAGCCTTCTCTCCCGAAACCGACCGCGCACTGAGTCGATTACATTAAATCAAATTAAGGTTCTCCTGCATTTTCATCCACGTCCCCTCTCCACCCGCTCCCCTCTTCTGCTTCTCCTTACTTCTTCGGCAGCCAGCTCTACCTCGGAATCTTACCCCAGGCCTGTGTAACCCATTAGCAAAATAGGATAATATTTTGGTCCCCGTTTCGCCGATTCGCTGCCGAGCGTCCTTCGTTAAAAAACTGCTGTCCGATTATAAGTCCGGTGGTTAAAACGAGGAAATTATCGGTTCCTGCCAGTCCTGGCTTAATAAAAGCTGTTGAGAGCTGGGAACTGCCAGAAACTGGGGATGCGCAGAAAATACGCTTCACAGTTTGTGACAATTTAAATATTTTACAGGAGAAACCGTTGTTCTCCTCCCCAACTTGATTCATAACTTATTTAATTTCTGTGATAAATATAAATTTCGAGTTAGAACAAAGGGAAGAATTGCGACAAAATTCTTTGAGCCGCGAGCAAATAGATGATCTCTGTATGTGCTCTGAAGAAAGATTGTCTTATTGAAATAATTTTACAACAAATTATTCAAGGATAACCAAAGTAATTTTACCTATGATTTATTTAAATTTTAACCAGGCAAAGATAAATTTTACTTAACACGCTTACAATTCATTGACCCGTATGCGAGCGATTCCGATTCGGGGAGTCGCGCCTCTCTGTGAACATTCAAGTGGAATCAACACGTGTAGATGCGCGCAATGTTACGCGTTAAATTATCGAGGGGGAAGAATCGCGTTCGAAATTCTTGCCGCAAGACATCGAGTGCACCTCAAATTGCCGCCGGCGTTTCGCTAATTGGGCTGCGCGCTTCTCTAATTGAGAATCCGCGGAATTGCGGTCGCCCAGGGTTCCGCAAAATTCGACGTTCGTCGCGAACTGAGGCATCGAGACGCGTCGGCGCCGAGAATCCGCGTGATCGTTCACTATCGTAAGACATGCTCGACACTCCTAGAGGTTTTTTGTTTTCGCTCCTCTTTTCCGCTCTTCAAGAACGGACGGCTGTCCGTATAATAAGTACGGTCGCCCTTTTCGTTGATCGCTGAAAGCGACGTTGACACACTTTGGTGCTATACTTTAACGATACGGTGCTGATATGTCGCTCGGGGCTTTTAATTCACGGGGTGCGAACTGATGTCCGCGGGACATTCGCGAGGACACTCCGCGGAGATACGCCGTTCCCTTTTTCCAGTGCTGCCCGTGGTATGCTTTTGATGTTGAAACACACCCCGTACCTCCGAAGACTTCCCTGTTTTATGTCTTCTCACGGCGGAGATGTCAGCGGTGAGCTTCGCTTCTCGGCTCGAAAAGCCTCCGGTCTTTGATGCCAGTTGCGAACGCGCAATTCAGACTTGCTGATTTTTAAAAGAGCGAATGTAAAAAAATCCTTGGCTAATATAAGTCTCTTTATTCATTTTTCCAATTACTTTATCGGACAAATTTGTTTATTCATTTTCAATATGTTTGATATGGATATTGATTCAATAAAATGCTTTACTCGTATAATACATATAAAATTTATTTTACTATTTTCGCGCGTACAGATTATTAAAAGCGCAATTAACAGATTACATAAATTTTTTTGTTTTCCAACAAAATTATTATTATTGTAAATAATTATTTTTCAGAATGCCATCTCGCTTCGCGAAAGAGAGAAATGGAAAAAAAAAATGATAAAAAAATTCCTGAAAATTTTTTTATTTATACAACTTATTATATACCTGAAAGGTGAACTTCGTTAGCTGTTTCTCGATAAAAAAATATTTAATCAAGAAATTATAATTTATAAAATTCTTTTCGATGACTTGAACAATTTTTCCTTTATAAAGATTGCATAAATCGTATAAATATATTAATGCGACGTCTAATCTATCTATTTAAATCTAGACCATCTGTAATTGTATAGAAATAAAAAAATCCATGAGAAACATCAAGTATATCGTGAGTCAGATGCAGCCAATCGTCAGATGAATTTTTAGCCGTTAAAGCGAATACTTTTCTGATCCGACATGATTATAGCGATGAATTGTACAACTTTTAAGGGGATCCGGAAAACACCCTCTTCGCGCACGCATAACAATTACACAGAGGAAGGCTTTATTTATGATACGTCTCGATCTCCCTCGCAATTACCCTAGCGTAGAGAGATGATTGTGCAATCGTTTGGAAAATGCGAGCGAATCTATACTGTCGTCCATTTATCACGTGTCGTGATGCCGCCGTTCCATATCCTTGAATCGCGCTGCTGGCGGAAAGATCGATAGGTTCCTCGCGACTAGTCCGAGAGCGCTCCGTCTCCGAGAAGGAAAAAAAGAAGAATGAATTTTTAAAGAATAACAAATATACGTAAAATGTGTTCGTATTAGTCGTGTCAAAGTTGACGCAAGACCCAAGTAGAACGTTTTCTCCACTTCTCAGAAGGAGGCCTCCTTAATCTCTTGGATTATCTCCGTGCGTCAGTTGCTCCGAAGCGCGTATTCGCGGCGCTCTTCTCTTCACTCTTGCGTCTCTACGGCATAAATTACTACTCTTTAATCCAGCAGCAAGAACGCGTTAAACCGTAAAAAATCATTCCGCCGATGCGCACTTCTTGAGATCCGAGATTAGCATGGCGACGTTGTTCTTCGTTTCCCAGCGTATTTTCTCGGGTTCGTCGGACATCACGATAAAGCGTTCCCGACGTGCGGCAGCTTTGTTTTGTTCGAGTTTGACAAATCGAGGAGCAAACACGACTATTTTTTTTACCGAGTGTGAGCGGAGAAAAAAAATAGATATTTGTATAGAAATAGAAACTCGCACATCCTCGACAAGTTCTTGTTCCGATTGGGATACGGGATTTATAAAAAAAAAAAAAAAAGAAAAAAAAAATATTCCCTTTTCTCTAATATTCTCCCTTGTAATTTTAGCTCTTGTGTGTCCTGCGCAAGTCTGGTGGAAATGCACACACAATCTACCCCATTATATTTAGTGAACCGGAAGTCATAAAGCGTGCTGCTGTTTCGTTGAGAGAGATTATTTTAATCTTCTTAAATCGCACGCGCTAGCTGAAACATTTAGAAGCTGATTCACTGCTTCCCATGTTTAAGTGATGTTCAATGTAACTCTCATCCATGCTTCTCGTTGTATCGGAAAACAAAACGATACAAGTAGAGAACGTTATTGTCGTAACTTTTAATTAAAGGATTATTAAACTAGTTTCATCAACACACTTGATCGATAATTTTTTATGCAATGTACTTGTATATTTCTTGATAACACAAATTTTTGTGAAATAACTTTATTAATAAAATGTAATATTTTTATTCATCTCAATATACATGCTTCAGCTCTGAAAAGAGAGAAACGATATTCAAATTTCTTCTTATATTCGGCATCATTCAAGAGGTAATTAACGTCTGCGATGCTATTGATTTAACGCGTGTGCCTGGTCAAATATGTACACAACCGAGAGTCAAGCGACATAAAACGACCTAATCGATACATGAAAGCGCTTCCAAGAAAGACGATCGTCTCTTTTCCACGCTTTTTAATCCACGTTATAGTACACGAAGAGAAGCCGGACGCGCAGGAAATGAAGAGACACGGAAAAAGAAACGGCGAAAAGCGAAGGGAAGAATTACTACTCCTCTCCTCTTCCCCTTCGCCATCTCCACTATCGCGTCTGCTGGGATATCCGTGGGGATTAGTGTGGCGACGTTGTTCTACGTTCGGGACATGTTTGGACGACGGGGGGGGGTGGTATGGGGGAAGGGGGAAGGGAGGGAGAGAGAATGCGTGGGCGTATGGGCGAAAAGCCAGCGCCAGACAGCCACTTCGTTTTCTCTCCCGATGCCACCAGACAAATCGGAGTGTGTATATGCGCGATCGTCGGTCGTCGTTCCCGTTCCTCTCGCACGCACGCACGCACGCACGCACGCACGCACGCACGCATACACGCTCACGTATTCGCACGCGTGGCCGTTGTCGCCACCAACACGGGCGGCCCGGTCGCATTCGGGGGATATGTAAGATTCCTGCCGCCCACGTCACGACAAATTGTTGCTCAGCTGATCGACCGACCCACCGCCGCTCGGTGAAACTTTAAATCTTCCTCCTCTCCTTCTCTCTCTCTCTCTCTCTCTCTCTTCGTTTCCCTCTTTCTTCTCCTCTCTTCTTTTTTCTCCTCTCTTTCTTCTCCGTTTTTGTCGAACGAGCCGATACACATTCGTACCCAGCCGTCGTAAAAAGAGAGAGAAAGGGAGAAAGAGGGCTGTGCGCGAATGATTCATACTTTTATGCGGCGGATGTAATGACAGTCCCGGTGGCAAATTGCCGGGACCCGGCAGCACTCCTCGTCAGAATGATTTATCAAGCATCGCGTAACCACCCGAGCGCCACGATCCTTCGCAAAGTTATGATTAGTACGCGCATAATGACAGCCGAATTAATGAATCTCGACGAGAAAGGGCGCGATCTGCTCTCGATGCTGGAGAGGAGGATCGTGTCGTCGCTCGTTGACCCGCGCTCCTTTCTCCGCGCAACGACTAGGTTGACCGATTTCCGTGAGAGACGACGACTGATTCGAGTCGACACTCGCCATCGACGCGCGTCGACATCGATCGTGAAATCTCTGTTAGCGAGAATCCCATCCGACGGAAGAGCGGAAGTAAGAGGGTTCCGCACGGCCGCTGCCGTTTTCGCTCTCTCCATCCCGTCTCACTTATCTATCCGCGTTGCTGTTCCGGTTTCTGCGATGTCGAGCCGAGTCGAATGCGCTCTCTTTTCCGCGCTTTGCTTTTCAACCAGGAAGCAAGCAATCACCGAATGAGACGCGACCGGATCTGACGAGCGGTTTCGATTCATAAAGGATAGTCGATACGAATAGAACATCGCGGGCGTAAACGCGCAAAAACGTCTTTTGAAGTTTCTTCGGCGGCAACCATTCGTTGATTTAATGGGTGCACGCGGTTTAAATGCCACATCAAACCTTCTTGCTTCCGCTTTCTCTCCCGCGTTCCTCCCGCGTCCCTATCGTCGCAAACTTCGAATCGGAGTTCATCCCACAAATGACCTCTATGCGCTATCGCTCTGCCACTCGGTCCTCGTAAGGGCTCGTTCCTCTCTCGAAAACCACGTCAAAGTTTTAAGTGAGGCGCCGAGATCGAGATATCGTTGCTGCGGCAGATGTCTTTCTTTCTCTCTCTTTCTCTCTGTGGTTCTTGTGCCACTGCATTGCACAATTGTTATCTCCATTAGTCGAATCATGAGTTACGAGATCGTAAATTCTTTTATCAAGAAGCTTCTCCAATCTGTGACTATTGAAGCTAGTTGCTGCAGCTTCCGATGGCAAACGATTAGTCGTGAAAAATGTCTTTATTATTAGGAGTTTAATTAAGAGTTGAAAAATACAGTTCGAAAAAATTTCTTTCTGTAATTTTGTAAATATAATCCCATAATAGTATATTCATCTTGACGAATACATATGTAGAACGAGAAAAATATAAATAATAAAAATGTAAAGTCATCTCCGTTTTGAAACATTAAAAGCAATAGGAATGTTGGCGTAATAACTGCACATTTTTAATTAATTTTAAAACAAATTTTCGTTTAGAACTAATGAATGCAAACAAATGAATGTGAAACATGGGGGAGCTCAAAAGAAATTGCATAAAACTGGCGCAAGCAGAAAAAAAAATGAAAAATAACATAATTTTATGCACTTAATAACTTTTTTAGCACATATATTTGTTTATCGCACAAATACGAAAACATAGTGGCAACAGTATTTTTATGTAAAAAAAACAATTTGGGCAAAAGCAGTTAAAATTGCTTATGAAATTGTGAATTTATCGGATTTTTAGGCAAATTTATATTTTATTACACTCTGACTCTTTCGTTAATTTTCGTGTTTCAGAAGCTGTATGTATATTTCCTCATTATTTCGTGTGACGCCGCTTGGAGGTGCACAATTATCGATTAACGAGATACACCTATGTGCGAGAGACATACGCTACGTTTGTGAAACAGTAAGTTATATACGTTTACAACAAAATACGCTCATTTGAAATATTTTTCTCATTTTAACGCGAAGCTATCTAAGCGTGCATTCAACTATGATGTGGAAACGCGTTATCGTGGCCTCTGTGAAAACACAGAACGGCAATTACAATTAAGCCGAGATCGCTTGATAAGCCTTCCGTGAATGCGTGACGCGCTCGATATAGCTGTTGACATTTTTCCGTACACACGGACATGAGCGATGCGAGCGGATGAGATACGAGGACGCACAGGGTCGTAAGAGGCTCCGGGATGTGCTTTCCATAAGTTCGTGCGGAGGGAGGCTTTTTTTTTTTTGCGCCGAATGAAATAAGCCCGGATAAAGCCGGCATCTAATTAGCAAAGTGAGTTCATTTAATATCGTAACGATTGAAGGTTCAGCTTCGCTCGCGCGTCCGCAAAAATTGCACATCCGAAAAGGGAAATAAATGTCAACCGTTATATGACAGGCGTGTTAGCCGAGCATCCCCCATTGTACGTTTTAAATCGCGCCGCTCTATCGGCGATCGCCGATCGAATTCGGCCGCTCGATAATTTTTCATCAAACAATGGACACATCTCGGGCGCAAGCCCGAGGCTCAAACATATACGTCACGAGCCTCAACGAAGTGAAAACATAATTTATCGGCGATTGTGTATAACTCATGAATTTATTCAACGCGATGTCGCGCGACGTTTCGGTAGGTTAGCAATTCCGATAAAACGTATCCTCCTCCCCTTCCCCCCTTCTCCCCGTATCTCATTTTGATCGAATTATCTTCTCCGTATTGAATGAAACGCGACGATACATCAAGCGCGCGGAGCCATTCGGCGACGAAGGTACTGATATTTCCAATTTAAAACGGTCTCACTCTCGTGCAGAAATCACCCCCGATCGTACAAACGAGTCTGAATCTTTCGAGCCTCGAGCGAAAAATTTGGCGCACGATTAATATCAATTAATGTAATATATTTGTTTTGAATGTCGATAGATAATTCGAGGATAAGTTTTTCCACAAATTTCGCGGCACTTCTTTAGCGACAATTTCCTGACTTGTTGACTAATTGTGGAGATATTTTTTACTAAGGACAAAGCTATTTTTTGTTATCTCTCTTGCTAATCTTTCAGAAGTATATATGAATAACGCGGTTATTTTTTTGTGTGGGAGAAAAAATTTACCTTGAAATTATTAAAATTAAAAAGATCCATTCCTAAAATATTTTCCGATAAACTTCCTGAAATATTCTATATCGAATTCGTAAAACAAATTATTGCACAATAAAATATCAGTTTTCGTGACGGATAAACGTGTTCAGAAACGAAAGAAATAACGGAGCGGTCCAGGAGAGAGCTGATGCTGGGTGTATCGCGGATCGCATCGCTTTTGCGCTATAGTTACCCCGATTACATAAGAAGAATCTTGCACAAACGTCCGATGTTTTAAACTCTCTCTCTCTCTCTCTCTCTCTCTCTCTCTCTCTCTCTCTTTCGCTTATTGTTGAACGCGCGAGAAAGTTGAGATCCATTTACACAGGTCGGAGGTCAAGGATGTAACATATCTCTCTCTCTCTCTCTCGTTCCAAACTATAACTGTCACATCGCGGAGAACAATGCAAACAGATACCTTGCTCTGTAACTCTTCCGGTGAAATGATGTCGAGGCGCGTCGACGTTGAACCAACAAACCGATAAAGACTCAATATAAGTATTCATCGCTTATGACCGCTTAGAAAGTAAATTTTGTTCCGGTCGTAATCATTATGCCCGAGAAGTTGAACGCCGTGGTCCCGCGGTCAAAGGTTCCCCGTATTTTCGTGTACGCCCGTCGACTCCCCCCCCCCTCCCCTCCCTTTCCGTTGAGCCCACGCTGCTCCCGCTCGTTCCAATCAAAGACACGTCAAGAATCTTAACAAAGGATGAGCATAATTCACCGCGCATATTGGTAGCCCGATCTTTGAGCTCGAGAGAAGAAACGAGAGAAAAAGAAAAAGCGAGAGGGAATGAAAAAAGAATGAGAAGAGAAAAGTGAGAAGAGAGAGAGAGAGAGAGAGAGAGAGAGAGAGAGAGAGAGAGAGAGAGCAACACAAGATAACAAACTCGGAGAGCTCGGGCAGGTTCGCCAAACTCGTGAAATATGCTCTCATATATCAATGGCACGCATATCAATTGCCACTACTGCCAACTGCCATGACTGTAAAGCCAAACCCAACTACGTCAATGATGGCAAACGCCATGGAATCGAACGTTGGAGGGACGGGGGTGCCGGATCTACCTGCTGGCACAAGGGCCTGTTACCCGCGATCGGCCTTTATTAGCCATAAATTTGATATGATATGTGCAAAATATGATAATGACTATCAACTTTGCAAAATTGTCGAAAGTCTACTTCCACGGTTTTTTTTTTTTTTTTTTCTTTTCGTTTGTGTATTCTAATATACAAATATATATATACTCTCTTCCAAAAGATGAACCGCAGATTTTGATATAAAGATATTATGTAATAAACATTAAATGATTTTATACACATACGCGAATTTAAATAATATTTGCTAATAATGTAATAAAATAATATATAATATGAAAAGATCATATGTTACACAGGCTATTCTTGAAAATCTTATGATAATTTTAAATATAATAAAATTAGGAATATTATTGAACCATTTTTTTTTTTTTTTTAAGAAACGCTTGTGCTTGACGATATTTTTTGCGTTGCTCGCGAATGTAAAAAAACGGATTAGATATACTAAAGTGGGATTGTTATAAATCATCTTCTACTCAAAGCACTTCTATTCTAATTCTCTTTCCCCTACTCCATATTTTCGCAGAGGCGTTGAGTAAATTTAGCAACGCGTCGCGACGTCGTACTCTCCGATTCGCGCGGATTCTTCGAACGCATATGTCGTTTGCCGCATAAATTACGGCTCCTTAACCTTTTCGGCACCGCCAATAATACTCGTATGCGTTTTAGGATTTGGATTTCAAAAGACTAAAATAAATACATTTTAATTTTCTTGTTACTTGTCTACTTAAACTTATTGCAAAGGGAAATCGCTCTCAATAAACCGACCTGCAATTGATGGTCAACTTTTGAGTGCTTATTTAATTAGCATCAACACGGTCTGCGGATGGAAACGGTTCTTTGTAAGACTCAAAATAAATTTACGTGTCTTGGAGCGGAAAAAAACGGAAAAGTCAAAGTAAACAGCAAATGTAAAAACGAAATATATGTATAATTTTCTTAAAATATTCCAATTTTCTTTTATACAATACGAATTCTTGGATCAACAAGATTGACATTTCGATGAAAGAGAGGAATAATTTTTATCCAAACAAAAAAACAAATTTTTATCCTAACAAAAAATGTTGAAATGGCGATAATGCAACACTTACTGTTTTAATTGTAATTAATTGGATATTGTTTTAGTGATCGTGCAAATTATTTTTAAAATCACAAATAAATATGTAATAAATTTTTATATACATTTAATTTATTTTTAGATTTTAATGTAATTTTAATTTGAGTTTTAAAGGCGAATATATTAGAAAAACGCATCAGAAATATCGTTTAATCAAATTTCTGCTTTAATAAGATTGATTTTAAATTGATGAAAGAATTCGTAAATAAAAGGAAAAATATTTTCGTGCTTCTAACTTCTGGGGTGTCCTATTATCGTATTTTTATGCAGAAAAAGGATAAAAAGTAAGAAAAGAAGTGGAATGATTTCTTCTACTCGCAATTGATAAATTGTAGCATATTTTATGATATCATAAAAAACGTATAATCATAATTGTGGCAATCAATTATTGCGGGGGAATTTATTGATGAATATTCTTGCTCGTATATATTTTTTTAATTTTTAATTTGTTAAGCATTTATTGTTTTCCCTTGTCAATCAAAATATGAGATAATTTAATTTTTTTATGCAATTTACAGCATAAAAATAAACATTCTCAGTAATTAATGAATCAATATTCATGTCCAAAATATTTTTCCTAGTCAAAATTTTATTTATATTACAAATATACATTATCCAAATTATTTGGATACATTCTGACAGAAATGCGAGCCGTAAAATTTTCACAAATAATTTATTTTTCATTTAGAGTAAAGAATTGTTTTAACGACGAAAGAGTTAAGAACCAAGTATCAACGACGAATGCTACAACGCACAGCAATACGAAATATTACAGCATTATCGATGTTTGCTTCGAAGACTCGCACGCGATTCGTCCTTCGCAAAATAATCTGCGCGACTTGACGATACTTCCTCTTTCGTACGGGCCCCTTGGGGATCGTGCCGAGGGAAAGCGAGGAGAGCGAGATGCACGCGAGAACAGCCCTACCCTCTCTCTCCCCTCTTTCTCCCGTGCTAGGCCCAAGACGAAGCTAATGTTATTTTTTTTTACTAAAAGGGAGTTGGCAGCCAGTTTGCTTTGCTCGCCTGCCTCGACGACCCTCCGCCCGTAGTGGGCGGAGGTTCGACTGTGCAAAATGACTTAATGAACGGTATCTTCCACTCGGCCTCTCTAATCATTCCGGGCACTTACTTCTTGCCGTCAGCCATTTACTTTCGCAACTAGCGCTTCTTGCCGCGCCCTCCCACCGTCTGCCGGTCCTTTTTTTTTCTCCCCCTCCGGTCCGCTCTCCGACGAGATTCGATAATTACGGGAAAATCCGGCGGGAGAACCACCTACGTGGAGAGAGAGAGATCTCTCCGCTGCAGAGATCGCGTGCGCAGCTGCCTTTTTCCAGCTCGATCCCGGCCCCGCGCGCGCCTCTTTCGATAGGGTTGATCTCAGAGAGGATCTCCACTCTGCTATGCGCCATCGACTGGCGATCGGTTTTAAAAGACGACGATTTGCATATCCGCGCGCGTGTTCGATTTGGCTCCGGGCCGATACTTCCTTTTACTTACAATCAGTCGAAGAGAGAAGCTCTGACAGAGCGTTATTTAAAAAGTTGCTATATCGTTTTGATGTTACTTTATCTTCCGTGACGTAATCTCGGAATCCTGGAGTACATGGTCCTTTAGAATCTTCCTTAAATCATCATACAATAATACTATTAATAGTGAAAATAAAATTATCTCCAGAAAAACATTCCTTTTTTTTTTGCTTATACATATTTTTATATGTGCAGTAATTATTTAATACATAAAAGGGAGAGTGTTATTAAATAAAGGGCCAAATAGTAGCGATGGTTAGATGCAATAAATTTTCTTCTAATTGGCTATCTTCTATATTCTTCTCCTCCCATTATCTTTCGGTACCCTTCAATTATGTGCAGAATATAGCGATCGATTTCTACCTAATGCTCTTCTCGGAAAGGAAGAAGTTATGAAAACAGTTATGCTATTGTATTTTATCTCGTCGATTACAATACTTCCATAAATATGATAGGAAATAATATCTAAGATATATCTTACTGTAGAAGATCATTTTTATTATTTCATGCCATTTCATTTCATTATTTCTTATCTTATCGACAATCTCGATAAATCCGATCAACTCGAATAAATACGAAAGAAAGAATAAGCCTAATGTTTAATATTTCGCTTCTCGGTCCAATCTCTGTCCATTTCAATAACTTTAATTAATTCTATCTCTCTTACTATCTATTCTCGATAAAAGATGCAGATAAAACTATAATATTAAACATGCTACGAGCGTTCTTATCAACAACTCCGACAATTGTTGATGCCAAACTCGAATTAACATAAGAAGAAATAGGTTCGTATGTTATTAACGCGACTCACACCTCGAGAACTAAAGGGCTAAATTACGAGCATCCGACGAGCATATCATCTCTCTCTCTCTCTCTCTCTCTCGCGCATATAAAAACTGATTGGTGCGAGGAACGGGCGAGCTTTCGCCTGCTGACTGGTGTGGCTGCCTCGTTACTGCGAAGCAACGACTCGTAGCGCAGGATACAGTTGCAAATTGAAACTCGGCCGCTAGAGAGAGAGAGAGAGAGAGAGAGAGAGAGAGAGAGAGAGAATGAGAGAGAGAGAGAGAGAGAGAGAGAGAGTGCTGTCCGGCGACCCTCCCGACGGGTCGGGAGGCAGGAAAAAAAATGCAGAGGGACAATCGTCGGCCTCGGACAGACTCATAACTTATAAATTAGATTCATGTCGTCGGCGGGAAGAGAGAGTGCGCGCGCGCGCGCTTGTGTGCGACGTGTCGACGTATAGCCTGAGGTCCACTCGCGAGCCTCACAAATATATATTATGACGCCGCAATCCGCATTCTTCGCAATAGCACCTCTTCATGCGCTCTCTCTCTCTCTCTCTCTCTTTCTTCGCAAAAGCGTGGGTGCGCACACATCTGCTAGTCTCCTTCTCTCTCTCTCTCTCTCTCTCTCTCTCTCTCTCTCTCTCGCTCGTGTATAGTAGGTGGCTGTAAACGCAAGGAAAGGGGAAAGGGAGGTATTAATATTGCATTCGGGACCATCTGGCGACACGGCGGGTTATTAAAATGTAAACTTCATTATCATTCCCCGCTGTAATTACATTTTTTTCACCTTCACCCGCCTTCGCGAGCACCCATCCTTCCGCGCTCCATCGCGTCTCTCGACGCGGGAGTAATGTATCAGCGGGATCTCATTTCGATGGAAAAAAGACAAGGACGGGATCGAAAGAGATAGAGATAGAAGGGAGAGAGAGAGAGAGATGAAAGAATCGCTTCTCTGAACGGGGGCGTCCGTTTCTCTTGAATTCCGAATCTCCCGTTTCGATTTCGACGTTTCGATTTTGCCTGGCCAGCGTTCGCGCGAGGGCTGATTTCTTGAGAGCTTCCGGTCCCGGTTCTCCCTTGTGCCTCTCCCGCATTTGCTTTGGGATTCGATGGAGAGTTTTCAAATTATCCAGTCGACGTAATTCGCCGGATTCGTTGTCGAGTGGGCGTTGTCGAGAGGTTGCACGATATCGCTGATTAAATTGCAGGCATCGGGTATACGTGTTCGAATTGCCGTTTCACGTCTGCTGTTCTTTTTCCTGCGCTTTTGCTTTTGAGAAAGATTGAAAATCTTCTTATGTATACGCATAATGGGTGCGTATTAGAAGATGCTCTTAATTATTGAGAGTAGGATTCGACAATCGACTTTTTCGCCGAATGTTCTAAAAGATTTGACTGTGGAATATTTTTCAGCCGAAGAGAGTTAAATTCCAGAAATTTATAAGCTTATCTAATATTTAACAAAAATTAAAAAGTCGGGAAAAAAAGATTATATTTAATTAAATATTGCATATTAATTAAGAATTGACTTTAAAGCCATCAAGAAAAGAATGTGATATTTAATGTAACTATGCAAAAGTTGGCTCAAATTCACTCTTCCAAATTACTTTTGTCGTTTTTTTTTTTTTTTTATACATGAGAAACAAGTAACATTTCTCTTTTCTGGAAAATTTGTATTCAAAAATAGCCATTACGTAATTGCATCATTAGGAAATTTTGATTCGCATTTGCACTTGAAAGATTAGACGAATTGGATGCTCGGAGCGTCCTGCTTTGCGTCTTTTACCTGCTAAACGTGTAAAAGGACATCGTGCTATAAATAGAATTCTAGTGCCCTTGACGAGCGATAATTGCGCTTCCGACGGAAATAACGTACCCTCACCTAATTCCACGAGCGCAATTTTCCGAGATTAACGTCGAAGCGACGTTAAATATCGTAAGCGGCTCGAGATCTCGCTTAATGCCCCGATAACCACGCGATCGTCCATACTAAACACAATCATGCCAAGACTATTATTCACAAGCTTTTATCAATGCACACTTCTCACTTATAATATATATATATATACATCACTCATACAATTGTACAATCCTCATTATTCGTTAGCGCGAGGTCGGCGTTTATCTCGCGACAGTCGCATGAATGGCAGATAATTGCGCGCAAATTGGCTTTTACGATCTCGCTGATAATCAGCGGAGGACGATTGCGCGCGCGCACACACACATACTAATGAAAGGTTAGTGATTTTATTCCGGTCGATAAATCGCGAATCGTAATTGATAGCGGAAGGTTTGCGATGCGACGACGACAATGCTCGGGACGAGAGGACGGGTCGGTCGAACCAAAGGACCGCACGCAGGAAGTCGGCGCACGCTGGCGTGCGAGACGCGCGCGGAAACAACAAGGACGCGGTTTCAGGATTGACTGTTCTACGAGCGGAACAACAATGGCCCTCGCCGTCTGTAACAATGCCTCTGCCTCGTCGGAGCCACTTTGGTTAATTAATTACCCGTCTCTCTCTCTCTCTCTCTCTCTTTGTTGACGAGCGCGCGCAAGCCGATCCCCATATTTGGCGGCTCTCCGTTTGAATTAATTAATGACGCGATCCGCCGACGAGCGGGATAAAATCCCTAATTTCGAGAGGGCGGAGAGGAGGAGATCCGCGCGAGCGAACGAAACGAGATAAAAGGCACGTTGAATCAGACTGATTAAATTCATTATAGAATACGTTTGTAGAATTATTATTTTGATTTAAATATCGATATTTTTTTTTTTTTTGAACAAACAGAACACATAAATTCTTGATATACGACGAGTTAAATAATAAAGCGATGAATCCTGTGCGATAATTGCGAAGCATTGACGACCATGCTTCCGATGAAAATACGTAATGCGCTTGTTTGCGCTCTTCTCGGCGATGCATAACTATGTCGATAACGAATGATCGAATTGCGTTACGACCGCATCGCGATGCTACGAGCAAAACTTTGTGAGCTATTGGTAATAATATCCCTCGGTCGATCGATTATAGGAAAATCTATATAGTAATAACGGCGGGATAATTTATCGAAAAGTTTTTCACGGAGCTTGAATAATTTTTTCCACACACGTTACTCGCTCGCGGGCACTAAAATGCCCGCAAGGCAGCTCGAAAACGATGCGCTCATTCGACAAATACATACTCGCTCGAGACGGAGTGTGGACGGGGCGATGCACGAAATGTCATTGTATGCGACAATGCAGGTAAAGCATCGGGGACAAATGCGCGGCGTACTTTAGTATCGTTGAATATTTGACGAGCGTGTGCGAGTAGCGCAATGTTGGCTGCTGCGTTGGCTTCAGAGAAAAAGAGAGGGAAAGAGAGAGAGACGGCATAATGCCGGGCGCAATGTCAACCGAGACTTTATAAACAAGGCGCGTCCATTCCTTCAAATTGCATAACGAAAAGTGCATTCCTTGCGAACGAGCAAGAATATGGAAACTCAATAATTTCGGAACTGCCTCTTGCTTAACTTTCAACATGCTCTTGTCTTCGAGAAAAGAACTCGGGATATAGTTAAAATTAAATTGTGTGAGGGATAGTTTTGTTTATCGCGTGTCGAGTAGCGTAAACGTTTTCCCTTCGATTACATCAGTGAAGTTTGAAGCCGATGATGCGTCGAATTGATCTCGCTTAAAATGTCAGCCTCTCACGATATTATATGATGGATGTATGAAACGTGTCATAGTGACAACTATGTCGTTGTCACACGCAAAACTTTTACGCGTCCTGTAATTTTGTATGTTAGTTTTTTTTTTACATTCTGTACACTGCCCGAAGCATACACACGTTGTGTGTTAACACAAAAATTTCACGTAATAAACGTATTCCAATTTTATACTGCAGAATTTTGCTGGGAATTTATATAATCCGGTAACACATTTCACAGATACACATATAAATGGCTCTTTATTTTCAAATTATCGTGAATGGATTAAAATATAAATCGTGAAAACATGTATGGATTATACATATCTATTCTGTTAATATTTTTATTTCGTACATAATTATTCGTATTATATATACTCGTGCGATTAGCGTAAAAAAGAATTCGAAATTGATGATGAAAAATCTGAAGCCATTTATTTAATATTTCGGCAAATAAATTAAGTATAATTGAATAAAGGACGATAATTTTATTATTTTATGCGAAACGATAAATATCGCAGATAATGATCGCATTCCCAGATTTGGCTTGGTCTCCAATTGTGTGTCCGCGATTGGACAATAAACAATTTTGCACCATTCGTGTTGTACACATAATAAATAATAAAGTGTATACTAGTCGAAATATGCGCTTGAGGCAGAAACGCGTATCTAAAAAAAATGAAGCTTGCGCCATTAATGCTCTCAGAATCGAATATATTTTACGGCGGATTTATGGATTTATGGATTTTGCTGTCTCAAGTTCCGGTAAAAAAGATATGTCTAAAAAAAAAAAAAACACCGTGTAAGTCAACGTTTTCATGCATGTACTCGATTAATATTAATCGATCAGATAATATTGCTATTGATTGCTAATTTGTTCACCGAATATATCGTTATCAAAATAATATTTCTTTTGGATGTGATATTTAAATGCAATTTATTTTCTAAATTAAATTTGTAAAACCGTACAGAATTATTCAAATGCAAAAATAAAAAAATCGTATAAAATAAAATGTCCCAGAATATTTTTACAAAAAAAAAAGAATAGATATTTCACGGAGAGAGAGGACAGTTTACCCGAATATTTTCATCTCTCTCTGCATATAAATACTTCATAATATCAAATAGATAAACTTTTTATTGGACGTATGTCAGGTTACATTTGATACGGAAGAATGTCCATCAAAGTGGCAAGTCAACGTGTTATTGTCAACATAATATAGATACCTTTAGGATGACTGCGCGATTATTGCCGCATATTTTTATGCCCCTTTTATCACACACACGGATTGCCCGAGTTATGAGGATACGTCGGTCCATGGCGGAGAGAATTCGGTTCTCTGGCTGACATATAAGCGCAATCAACGTGAATGGCCCTGCAATAACAAAGATCGCATTCATGGGATTAGAGAAGCCTTCTTCTTCTGCGTACCAAGTGATATAAGAAAGTCGGAGGGATAGGATGCGCGATGCTATTTGCTTTTAATTATGTATTTTGTTGCCTACGTTATCTCGAAATACAAAGAACCACTATCTTTTAATCACACAGTAATTACGAGTCATTTAATAGCTACGAAACAGACTGCACAATAATTGATTCCATTAATCGCATTCGCGAAATATATCGATGATGACATCTCAGTAATTACGATTAGTAGATCGATATTGATTTTTAAGTTATTATTACAGTTTTTAATATTTATAGTTGATGAAATGAATATGAGATATGGTGTATTATAGATTGATAAATATCAAATGTGGTGTCTTTTAATAAATAAAGAGACATGTTTTTTTTTCATTTAAAAATAAGATTGATATAGATATTTAAGCATATGACCTTTTTATCTAAAATACAAATTTTCTTTTACTCTGTATAAGCGTATTGACATTTCTGATTAAGTGTATACTATTTTCTAGAAATAGAACATATGCAAAGAATTGACCGTCACATTTGATATTATTACTCGAAGATTAAAGCTCTCATTGAGATTAAAATTCTGATTTTAGTCAAAGTATATTTGACGATATATTCCAGAAGCAGTTTATATAAGCGAACGCGCTTTACAACAAATTTGCCTCAAGAATAATTTTATTTTTACATTGAGCCAGCGTGTTGTTTCGTTGGAATAAATCATATGAAAATTGCGTAGCGTATATTAGCAGACGCCACGCGTCTCCACTAATCGTTAACGATATCGTAATACGAATTCTAATTGCGACGTGAACCGCCCTCAAATAGGCTTCGATTACAATGTCCGAATCCGACATGATCGTCATCGATTAACGCATTATCGGGCGCTGATTTGAACCGAGCAGAGGATACCGAGGTTCACAGAATGCGCGCGTGCGTATCCGTATCTTGAATGGCAGGGAATAACAATGACTACATTCATCGTACGAAACGCGCGCAGTCAGCATCAGTCTGCTCCCCTGTCGCTCCGCCGCCCTGAATATTTCGTGGAGAGTGATTCTCTGACACACAACGCTCGGGCGTGCGCTCGCCAGAGCTGTTGAAAATCGTCAACCGTTCATTGAGCCCGCCCCGAGAACTTTAAACGCGCCGACTCATCCACGAGACCAGCTGTCTCCGTTCTCAACTTTTTCAAATCACAGTACGTAAGCGAGCATTCACATTTCTCAGATAACAGTGTTTGTTGAAATAATAATCTCGTTGCGTTCTCCTTCACTTAACATTTAGAAAAAAAAAAAAAAATTGCCTCCGTGATTATCTCTCGCGAAAATGCTGCTAAAGAAGGTATCGTATAAGTGAAATAAATAGATAACCGAAGCAAAATTAAATTTTTAAATATAATAGCTAAATTCTATCAAACTGTGGATATTAAGATAGAAAACGCGGCATCTTAATAAGATAAATGTCAATATTGAGAGCCTGCTCTTTTGTATATATTTATAAATTATAAATATTCATTTAAAGATTGAAATATATATATCGGGATAAGAAGTTGTAAAGGAATAGATTATTTTATAAGATAAAATGTATATATACGTTATCCGCGAGAAAGTTAATTATATTCGATGCTCATCTCTCAATTCATCTTCAGAAGCGATTTGTCGCGATCGAAACGCAACGATTAGAAGTAGGTGCGGAATCGACATTAAGACGACGTTGCGCATTTAAATTAAAATTTACGATCCTCGCGTGATAAATTATGGCACAGGCAGCTGGCGCGAAAATAACATCTTCCCCACTCACATTCTATTAACGATGCGTCGTGTTTCGTCCGCGTTAACGAGAATACATAAATTACAGTATATACAAATACATATATTAAGAATCATTTGTCAGGTGCCTACTTGGCCAATTATAATGCCACGCGTGCGGTACGATCGCCGTTAAAGTACGCGACAGTCGATTATATTCGCCACGTGCACGTCGATTCGACTGTTGATTTTGCCGCGCGACCAGATGCCTATCTTTCTTCCTTAGTAATCTCATCGATATTCGAAAATACCTCCCACCTTACCTCTACTACTCGATACAGTTTCTCTCGGTTACTTTGTTCGCCCCCAACCCCCGAGAGATCTGTTTTATATGAACCAAAGACGTACTCTGTTATCCGTTCGGAATGGCGTTCTTCAGTTCCTTTCCATCGTTTATCCGAACTGGTTTCATTGTTCGCGACGATAATGCTCACTGGAGCGTGCGGCGGCGGCGGCTATAAATACGAGCGGCGGTCTTACGTAGGACATGCAAGTGCAGAAATCACGAACGATCGATCGCGTTCTATCAAGCGTGCGATTCTAATTGCGGCTTGCGCAATAATTAGCGGCGGTGTCGATAGTTAATTAAACTCGCGCCGAACACTATCGCGCAATCGCGACGCAATGCGATAAATCCTTCAAAAGGCAACACGAATATAACTCATGTTCTCTGCCCCTCCCCTCCCCTCCCCTCCCCACCCCTTCTCCTCTTTCCTTTTCAACGTTTTGTACAATAATTCTCTTTCTCTTCGATGACTGGATTTATTTCGACGTGCTTCTTTAGTTATAATGATATGATTTACGGCTCTTAAAGTTTAAAAATTCCCAGCAACGATACTTTTTATTTATTCTACACTAGCTTCAAAAAGCTTAAAAAAGGCATTTTATTTGATATATATATATATTTATATAGGTTGCTACCTATGCATTTCTCTTTTATATGAACACATATTACGTACATATCGTACGTACTTGTGGGATGAGTAGCGTGCAGCGTGGATAGACCTGCGCCGTACATAGTTAGTAAGGAAAAAGTTTTTATAATCGGCTGAATATAGCAATACTCCTACACACATGCATATATCAACACGATATGAAAGTTTTGTATTAAGTTTGCTCTGCTTTAAAATGCTGGGGTAAAATATTTTACACTACATAATTCCCCTACGTAGTCTTCGATTTTTCATTATATGTAATAAGAACTGCATACTTATTGCTGAAAATTAAGAATAAATCATTTTCATTATATTATTTTTTTATCACCTGCTCATACATAATAATTTTTAATTTTCTTAATTTTTATATATAATAATTTTTTTTAACATTTATATATTATTATTCTATATATATATATATATATATATATATATATATATATATATATATATAGATTTAATATTATCGGTATTATGAATAAATGTGTCTGTGAGAAATGTTAAATACGAAAATTTTCGAAATAGAAGATTTGCAAGATCATTGCAGACTTATTTGCAGACTTATTCATCAATTTAAAATTGATTTTAAAAAGGTTTTTGATATCTCTCGAGAAGAGTATGGATTTTTACGTGAATTAATAAAGAATTGAATATGAAGAAATAGCTTTTTCTTTTTTTTTTTATTAATTTAAACTTAAAAGTTGCACTCTCTTTATCTTTATCTCTCTCTCTCTCTCTCTCTCTCTCTCTCTCTTTCTTTCTCTCTCAGATACATTTACGAAACTTTATTCTTCGTATAATTTCAAATGTAGAGATGTGATTCTGGCAAGTATTTAATTTAAAACTCTCTTACGCGTATCTAATCTTAAAATTAGTAAGTTGCCTTTCTTTATCGGCCAAATAGTCCGTCGTTAATATTTTAATCCAAGATAGCTTTTTTTTTTTTTTTACCTCGCGTATAGTTATATACAGTTTGTCTACAGCAATTTCAGACCACGTTAAATTATTGATTTTGTGTTACTTGTCGTGCACTTGAATTCTCTCGCTCTCTCGCAGCTTATCTTGTTAAAAACAATACGTAATTGTCTTGTGTCACTCTGTAATCGTGACGACGCCTCCCTATCGTCAGGGCCTTGGGGCTCTTAATCGACCGACAAAAAAATAGCGGGCAGATACGGAGCGGGAGGAGCCGACGAGGGCACATTAATACGAACCATCCACTGCGTACGCGTCGTTCATCGTTATAGCGACGTTATACTTTTTGCCGCGCCGTTAACCTTGACGGTCAAGAAGCTTTGCAGACTTTCAATTTCGATAGTAGGTGACTGCGTACGTGTCTTATACGGTTTTGTCACGGAACCGGATAATAGCGTATGGCGTGAAGAGAATGGACGAAGCGAGTCGCCGTCACATGTAAAACAGAGGTTCTCAATGGAAATATCGAGATAGCTTTTAATCATAGATAGAAATTCTTTGTCCATATCGTTAATTTCTTACCGTGTCCCTTAATCAATAAAGCCGACAAGAGTTTAAAACATTATAAATCTATTTCATTGAACGTATTTGTCTCTCTATAATTATTTTATATTTATTTTTCTCGGAAAAATATATTTTTCAATTTTTCTTGAAATTTTTATAACATATGCGATGATTCGATAATTACGTAACAGCATTTAAGATAACATATCGCTTTAACAGTTTACATCATAGGCTCGATAATAATATTACTTAAAAAGGATTTGACGAGACTCGCGACGTTTCACTCAGAACGTTTCGGTGCGAAATTTGACACACCCTTCCAATTTTAATGGCGTAGATTGACTTTATGGAAGCGGAATAACGGCCATTAGGATAATCGATGGCATAAAGTTCATTTCCGTGTATCGCGTCGCTGAAAATTCGCTTTGCCGGAATCAGGCCGATCGGAGAGATGCATGCGAACGCGAGGGGGTGTCCGTGACGTCTGGCGGTGGGTGGCGAGAACGGAGATGCGAGCAAAAAAGGAGATTATTTGCTGCATGCCGCCCGATGCAACAACGTGGCCGCTGCGATATTAAACCCGCCCGTGATTTACAAACGTGAAATTTGATTCGCCAGCGAGGAAAAAACGTCCGATAATCAATTTCTCTTAGCGACCAAAGATATGGCGTTTCGTTATAGATCGTCGACAGCACAATAACGGTGAGGGAGGCGAGGGAGAGAAATAGTATGTGTGTTTATCATCTGACAGAAAACCCTCATGTCACTTTATACTGTATTTATCGAGACGAGACGAGTGCTTGCGTTGTATTCCTGTAGTGCTTCATAGATGGCTAGCTTAATTTGACTCTAAATTGATTTGATTAATAAAAGTTTAGCAAAGCGCGGATAATAAAAAAACGCGTGTAATGTTGTTGCATGTACGGGGTGTTCAAATTATCTTTGTCTAGAAAACAAAAATTCTTTTGATCAAATCACTTTCTTCGCTCAATAAAATATTGTGTGAGAAGAAAAATATCTAATATAATTTATCAATTTGATTTCATTAGCAAGAGATTTGAATTCTCATTTTTCTCCTTGGGTCATGCTACTGTCACATACTACTGTGTTAAGATAATCAAATCTTAAGCAATGAGAGATGATATTTGCATATTTTGGAAGGAATTTAATTATGTATTCAATGCTCGCTACGCCTGTGGCCACAAATATTTCCATAATACCGCAGTCGTGATTCGCAAGTAAATTAAAATTAAATACATCGAATGTAATATTAATCGACAACTGCGGCGGCGCGAAAGTAGCGTGGCGCGAGTGGCCGTATCATAAATACGGTTTTGCTCTATTAATTACGCTTTTTAATTAAATTTCTACGTTGCACGCCAAGGAGAGACGCGGCATAAATTAGCAATGCGGCTCGCCAGACGCGGTTGCCCCGCAAGAGATGCGTCGACAGAAAGCCGTGTTTAAGGAAAATGACCCACGGTCGACCCGCTTCTCCGGAATGGAAAGCCAGCGAGGCGCGTTCGTTAAAATCCGACGCGCTGACGCAGTTCAAACGCGCGTACAGCATCGGATTTAATTCGCGGTTTGCCGAAATATTAGCGCAACAGGTATCGGTCGAACGGACACACGAACGCGCGGTTATCGTCTCGCGCAGGCAGATGCGGAGAGATCATTATACGCGTTGTTGCAGAGCCCGAGACGAGGTCGTTTTGTTTCGGAGCTGGTAGCTCTTAGCGTCATCGCTTGCAGCTCGCTGCAGCTCTCCTTCGTTATGGAGTCGCGGTTATCAGGCTCGTATACTTTATGGAAGCGTTAACACTTGTTTCAAATCGAGGTGCTGCAATTGAATGGCTGTTATTTCGCCATGGCCGCGCACCCTTGTAATTGGACGCGTGAACTTTTCACAGGATATATATTCCTCAGGCGAACGACAGCTGCGCATTGCGATTCGATTTCATTGTTTATTTATATTATCAGTGAACACATTTCGAGGCAACTGCAGATAACGTGAAAAATGTATATTAATTTTCCTTAGAAATTTATGTACCATGACCATTCGATTATTTAAATAGGATTGCGTATACATGTGATTGTGGAATTAATTACCGCTTCAATAAAATAAGAAACTAATAAGAACAAATTAAATAAAAATAAAAAATTATAATAAAATTTTATTAAGCTTTTTAAAAATAGGATTGCGTATACATGTGATTGTGGAATTAATTACTGCTTCAATAAAATAAGAAACTAATAAGAACAAATTAAATAAAAATAAAAAATTAAATAAGTAATTTAAGGTATTTTTAATTTTCAAGCGTACCATAATAAAATTAATTATAATAAAATTTTATTAAGCTTTTTAAAAATATTATGCGTTCTTTAAATTTTTACTTGTGCGATAGAGGGAATAACGTTTTTCATTTTCCAACATAATAATATAAAAATTAATTTATATTACATTTTTAAATTTTTTAATTACAATCTTTTCCTTTTGTCGTATATAATAATTACTACGTATAAAATGGATTTTGTTTGAAACATTTTCTTTCTCTAGTTCTCTTTGTATATAAGACAAATATATATATATATATATATTATCAGTTGGGAAAAATTCCAAACAAATACATTGTATACAATAACTGTACAAAACTTTCTTCTATCGAGAATAATTTATGATCCTCGAAACGTGTTTATTGGTTCAGTTACATTTTGTATTTACATTGAAAAGGCCTCGTCTCGAGAGAATCCATATACCTGTAACTTGAAACGTACACGAGTAAGAGTGAATTATTGCCGCGAGATAAAAGAAAGAGTTGTGACAAAGGGAAATTTACTTGAAAAAGGGTGCGGGTCGGAAACACCATCTCGCAACAGAAACGACTTTTCACAACGCGCCGCATAAAGATAGGTCGAAAGGGATCCCTTAGAAATGACGTACGCCCGAGAAATGCAACGAGAATTAAGATTTACAGCTGGTCGTATAACCATTGTAGAGCCCGGTTAACCATCGTCTCGTAGCGTTCAAATGTGTACTACGTAACTACGGGTCAGGATGAGCTTCAAGGTGGGCGCTTCTTTCCGACTTGGACTAAACATAATATACGTTATTGATCTTTATAGTACATCGCGTGGTTATAAATATTTATCGACAAGAGAAAGAGAAAAAGAGAGAGAGAGAGATATATATATATATATATATATACGAAGGGGTTACGTAGCACCAGCATTTTATTTACTCTGCATGCGGTCACAAGCGTGCCTCGATTTACGGCTGCGCGCTATAAATAAGTTCCGGTCACTCGCTTGTCCGTTTGGATTCCTCACGCGAATTTCGATGTAACGAAGTCTATGGAACGACGTGATTTGCCTTCCTTGCGAGTTACTCCGGCGAGATACTCGATTAAACTCCCCTTCCGTCACACGGAGTATTCCGCAATCGTGCTCGTAATGGCGGTCGTAAAAATTCCGTAAAAAGTTGGCGCCGATTTTGGATCGCGGGGATCACGATCGTTGGGGCGAAATTCGTAGAACGGTCCGCGAGGATATCGTTATGACGGAACGAGTTACGACTCGCCTCCTTAAAAATCGGATGTCCTCGTGGAGACATCGATGCCGCGAGAGAAAAAGAAATAATTTCCCGAGATTGGTTGGCGGGTTGGTAGAATAGGGTAGGTAGAGAGAGAGAGAGAGAGAGAGAGAGAGAGAGAGAGAGAAAGAGCGGAGGTTTCATAACGTTCGGTAGGCTCTTAAAACAGCGTTTATTGATTTATTTTACGAGGATCGTAAACTCGATCGCAGTCCTTTCACTCGACGGTCGTTGGTTCGGCCTCGCGATGAACCCGCTCGCGTTCCGTTCGTCACCAGCTTTGCATCCGCTCTCTCGTCGGCGAAGAAATAAAGAAGAAGAAGAAGAAAAAAAAATAACAGTAGCGGAGGAGAAAAAGAAAGGGGAGACATGGGAGGTGAGAAAGAAACAAAGTGAAGAAAAAGGGGTGGGTTCTCTCTCACGAGGAAAGTGCACCCGCACTCTCTATCTCTCTCACGACAAGCCCAGGAGATATATTGTCGCGCGCGTATATTTACGAGGCGCGGGAGTTATAAATCACGGGTTCGTCTGCTTACGCGAGTGAGTCCGGCCTGGGACGGACACGCGTGTGCACACATACACGCGCGGGTGTGATGCGCTAGGTGGTGACCCGCGCATTCGTATCGTTAGCATTCGGCCGACTCTCTCTCTCTCTCTCTCTCTCTCTCTCTCTCGGTCGGTTCGGCGTAATGGTTTTTCGATAATTGTGTAACTGTTTCACATCGCTGCCCGGTGAAACACGGCGCCGTAAACGCTTTTAGAGCCTTTAACGACTAGGATCCGCGCCTGCGGCCGGCCGGTCGCGCACGCGCGCGACAGAGGATTCCTTCTTTATTCTCTCTTGATGTATGTGTATGTGTATACGTGTGTTGCCCCGATGGACCGTCTTTCTGTAACGCGCAAAGATTTTCCCGTTTCTCCGTGCATTGTGAACTGAGACGCGTGCGCGGAATAAGAAGCTGCCGCGTGACGTCTTCTTCACATCAGCTGCCACGTGCGAGAGGAAGATGTTTGTCTCTCTCTCTTCGCGACGCTTCTCGAGATTAGCCCGCCTTCGGCGAGCGAGAGATACGCGATTTGTAATTATGGCCCAAAGTTTGCTATCGGTAACGATCGAATATGCGCTCTGCTAATGCAAGTTTCCGCAGTTTCGCGTTTATGCAATTTACGTAATCAATTTATTCGCGTAGAAGCGCATCGCGTGGGTCTCATATTCGTAACCATTTCAGCATCCGTTCAATATCTAACGCAAACAAATGCGCGTGTAAATGCGTTAACTGAGAGAAAAATCATTATCTTGAAAATATGTGCTAAATATATTTCTCTTAAAATCAATTTAACAAATAATTTGCATTATTTTTACGCATTTTTATGCAGATGTACATATAAAACGCGCTCAATGAAATTATATACGATATTGGCTTTATTTTACAGAGCTATTATACGACTGTAATAAATTCTTTTATGTTGCAATTTAATTGGATTTGTTTTACTATTATTATTTAATAATAATATTATTATTATTATTAAATATTATTATTATATTATTATTAAATATATTATTATTATTAAATAATATATAAACCCCTTTGCCGAAAGGGCTCGACGTGATCATGCGAAATGGGAGAATAGTTAAAGGATGCCGTAAACAAATTAATTTAATTGCCCACCGACGACGGCTTTTCGGTATCGGGCTTTGCTGAAAAGCAAAGCGGCGGAATATATTCACGTGAAAGAATCATTTTGGCAAGTGGAAAGCCGGAGTCTCTTTGAAGATGACCGTGCACCGTGGAGATCAAAAGGCACGACGGTCAGAAGTACATGTTTTATCTCTACGTTGTACCATCTTAACTTCTCTTCACGTTCTTGAGAAGCGCGCGCGGCACTTTACGACTCCCATGGACGTTCCCGGCGGTTCAAGGACTTTCCCGACCAGCCAGAAGTGTCCTACATGCTGACTCTGCTTTTTCGAAAAGCCCCTTCGTCGGGAGATTCCGCGATTTCTCTCACCCTTTTTTCGCCTTTTGAAGTCGTTTCGGTTAGTCAGATGTCGCGTCGGATAAAGCAAGATGGAAGTTATTGAATCGGCAGATTGCATCAAGTTTCTTTCGCGTTTAACCCTTTCAGCCTTTCCATTTGTAAAAATACGTCACAGAGCATCTTGTGGGAGTAAAAATTTAAGGATTAGAATCGAATTTTTTTTTCTTTTAACAACAAAGAAATAATTTTAGCACAATTGTTACATTAATCTTAATTTTACGAATTATTTTATTATATATTTAACTTGACGTAATATGATTGTATTATATATTTTTCAGTTACATTGTATTATTTTGGTAAAGTTTTGAAAAGAGTTATTAATGAATGTCATCGCTGATGACTTGATAAAGAGTGCGTTATATATTTCTACAAAATCATAATAAAATGCAGAACGCGCGCGCCAAATGAATTTAATCACGATTTCATTATTTTATAAAATGTTGAAACTGGGTGAGTAGAGCTAATAAAATCTTTCAGTTTTTCAACAGTACAATCATGAACGTACTACCCGGTATAATAAAAGTGGAAGTTAATTAATTTCGAGCGCAGCTCGACCTTCTTAGTCATGCTTCAAACTTCTTAGCATTCCGTCTTTGTTAATAAAGAAGGAATGATTTATTAACAATGTTGTGTACCTTGAGTCTTTCGAAAGGGCACTAAAGCGTACCTTACTATGCTTTCATTGGCAACTAAACATGCCGACGTGCTAGCGGCGGATAAATTAGATATTTTAAGCCCCGCACTATCTAGCTTTTTTCCTCAACTGCGTACACAAATTATATCCAGAGGTGTTTGTTTTTAAAAATATGCTGCATCTTAATAAAAAGACGCGGGTAAGCCGAAGGGGATCCGGCAAACTCGATCGAACATCTCGGTAACGATTCGTCTACACGTTTAGCGATATTGCTGCCTCAACTTTTAGTTTCCGATGTGATGCCGCGCGCGAATTCCGCACACGGATTTCCATTCCGCCGCTCGAGGTGCGTGATGGGAATAAGGAAGACATGGCCGCAAATGGCGCCGTTGCCTCGATGGATCGAGAATCAAACGGTCAATTTGTTGCTTTTACACGTCACGTTTTCACGGCCGATGTCGTAACTTTCTCTCGCAAGGAAGATGCTACTCGCGTTTCGTCGCGTTGCGTTATGACGGAAAATCCCGCGAGGAAGGGGAAAGCGTCGCACTCAAATATTCGCGCGTGAATAAAGTCGTCGACGGATATTTATGTGTTTTTCCATTGCCAAGAAACGACCGTGCCGATGCGAGAGATTTTGTTTTCAACCTCTTCGACAATATCGGATATATGTTCGTAAAACCAACTACGCGATACTTTTTTATTGAAAGTAGTCTCGCGGGCTGATCCCACGACTTACGGTTATTTGCGCTTCTTCGTGGCGCACAATTTTCTGAAAGTACAAATTCGACACAGACTGCCTTGGAAATGTAAATATAATTTATAAAATGCGCTTTAGACAATAAACAATAAATCAGATTTCATATCGAATTTTTTGTTATATTTATTATATTTATATAGAAAATATATATATATATATATATATATATATATATATATATATATATATTTATATACACGTATATATTTTTATACAAGAGAAAAAAAGCAACGTGTTTATTTGACTTTAAAAAGTAATTACTAAATAAATATAAGATTATAAATTGTATCGTCGCAAAAATCGATGATGCAGATCTTTATTTCGTCGTTGTCACGAATATTTCGCGTGACAGGGCATTTCGAGGCGAAATAAGAAGTGTCGATTATAATCGCAAGTGGCGTCTGTCTCTCCGGGGATCGATAAAAGGATGAGTCTGCGGATTATATCAAGTTTATTGGACCTCGTTGCTGAGAACGAAAAAAAAAAAAAACCCAAAGTCTCGCGACGAACCAATTTCTCGTCTTTATCTACATCAGTATTTATTAACGGCTCTCCATTGAGAGATAGAGATATTTCTGTTAAAAACATTTGGCGCCAATGAACGACGTCGTTGTCCGTAATAAAGCGATGCTCATCCCGGCGACAATCCGTGAAATGACATCTCGCATGCGCGACTTTCTATGTTGCGGAAATAGCGCGTCATATGCCTCATAAATAAGGAATTTCCACGGTAGGGAGATGCTACACCATTTAATCCACGCGTCGTATACATTCGCGGAAGACAATATTGCGCGAGCATCATCATGTACGCTTCTACTTACAAGCGCGGTCTTCTCATATTACGCCTCATTTAAAATCGTTAATGTCGGCTAATAAAACGCGATATCGCATCTCCTATACGCTTTCGTTCTATATATCGTTTTAATATCTTTTGCCCTTATCAGAGTCGCGTACTTAATGCACTTAGAGAAACCAGGGTTCGTATTCATTACTCGCTGTTAGCGCTGATAATAATATCCGCAAGCGTAGATCACGTAAAGAGCATTAGAAAGTCGAGGGCGGTATTAAAAGAGAGCAAGTTTTTTTTTCCCGAGTTCGCGTGTGGTTTAAGGAAATGCGTATTATCGGATGTGTATTACTCTCGAGCGAAACACGATGCATATGGCTACATGCAGATTTTTTGTTTCGTGATAAAAAAATATAAACAACATTTATTGCAATATCAGGAGTAATATCTCGCTGGTTGTGCTTATGAAAATAACTGTATGGCTAAACTTTGAGTTTTGGAATTCAATAGGAGAGTATAATAAGAAAAATCTGAATATGTCCTATGGAATTATTTAGAAATTCCTTTAAATGCTTTATAAATTTTATGAGTTTTTATCCAGTAAGATGATAAAGAGAAAAGAGAGAGAGAGAGTAAATATATAAAAAGAAATATTACTTTATAGCTCGTATATTATCAGAAGACTATAATATATATTTTTTTTAATTGTAGTATTTTCCCAAATAATCTTTCAACCTATTTTGAAACATTCTCAATCTCATGAATCACTATATATATATATATATATATATATATATATGTATCTGTTACGATAGATAACAATATCTTTCTAAATTGTGTTTGTGTTTGAACTCTGTAAAACTGTGTGTAGATATTATACTTTTTTTGACAGATATATTACAAATATTATTTTAATAATATTATTTTAAATAATATTTTAATAATAGAAATATGGAGATATTTATTGATTCAAATAATGCATCTTTTTGAAAAAAAAAAAAAATATATATATATATATATATATATATATATATTAATAAGAATATTAATGAAGAATATTATTGAACAAAATAAGAGACGTAAGATAATCTGACCAAAATGAGATAACAGGTAATACGATATCGGGAGGGAAAGCACGAAGATGGCTTTGCTTTCCGATATTTTCCATTATCGTCAATGAGGATATCGTCTCTCGTAGATGGCGATGTGCCCCTAACCCTTCGCAAAAGATCGGACGCTAGGGGTGAAAGTTCAAAGTTGTCAAAGTTTCCGAATTCAGTAGCCGTATGTCACGATATTACATACGGAATTATGTACCGAGGTAATATGCCGGGACAGAAAGAGAAAAAGAGCAATAGAGAGAGAGAGAGAGAGAGAGAGAGAGAGAGAGAGACTTATCGATCCGTATATATTGGACTTTTGGGATAAAACGACACACGGTCTCCGAGTAGTCTCTTCCGCGAGGAAAACTTTCGGCAAACTTGAACGCCTAATATCTGACGCACGGTCAACTTAAAACCGATAGTACCATATCTCGCGCACAGATAAAAAGCCGCTCTCGCGTAATGTCGCGCGAGCACGAGGAAGAAAATCGCGTTCCCCCGCCCACATCGTTACCACATTTTGTACTTAACTGTATTTAGAGTCGCGCGCGCGGCCCCGATTCTAAGCCCGAACTACCAACCCCCCTCCCAACCCCTCCCCCCCCTCCCACGAGTGGTATAGCTGTGAGTATAGGGGTAACTGTAGCTCGCCCGTTCGCTCGCTCTCGCGTGTCTCGACGGTGTTCCAGAAAAGGAAGAAGGAGGTTGAAAACGCGCGGAAAGAAGATAAAGCCCACGCTAATCGATTTGTTGCACTTAAGCCGCGGCAGTCGGCCGCATAAATAAGGCCTTCTCGCTTTCCCGCCGCCTACCCCCGCACCCTTCTTCCCTCCCACCGACGTCTCCGCGCCGCAATATTATCTGAAAGTTAACTCCGGCCCTTTTTTTCTTTCGAGGCGCGCCGCGCATACGTGGAGGAAAAAGATTGCCGGTCCGTAAACGGAAACTTCATATCCGACAATATCAATTTCGAAGTTGGCGAACTTCGTCGCCGCATCGTTTGCCGGTGCCTCGAGCTTAAAACTGATAGCTTCATATTCTCGTGGCGATAAGAAAGGGTTACGAAAGGGTCGCGGCGGCCGCCGCCTTTAAAACGCTCGATATTATTAACGCCCGTTTCCACGACTGCGGCGACTACGTAAATCCCGTTGGCGAGATCGCCGTAATTTCGCAAAATTGGCCAGGGTTTATAATGCGCGGCGACACGTAATCCTGCGTCTGTATATCTCGGAGTTTTCGCGTATCGCGATAAAATTATAGCGATTCGAAAAGGTGACGACTTGATAGCGGGGGATAGCCCTATAATGCGCTCCTGAATAATTACGGAATTCGCGGAGATCACGAGTACGCTCTTCGCGGACGCATTTTGCGGTTTTTATAGCTTTTATCTCGGTCCCTCTGTGATGTTCCCGCGCGGCAATCTGTATCTTCGCGATGTGTCTCGCATGCATAAAAGGTATACGGAACGGTTATAGGATACGATTATATGCATACGAGATGTTTCCGCGACGCATCAACATCGATATCCGAGATTTACTGCGGCAATCCTCGATCAAAAGCCATATAAACGTCTTGGTAAACGTCCGATTTTGGTTAATCGTGCGATTATGTAAGGTAATTTTAGAAACACGCGTATGTGCGTGTATCCAATTTTGTAAATCCAAATTTTATCAATTATTGTTCAATCATTACTTCGCTTTTTTCTCTCCAGTTCAGATATTTTTCGTATCGGGTGACAATTCAATTCTCATACATTTAACTTATCTCGCTGCAGAAATTACGTCCCAAAGTTTGCGTAAATCTTGCGCAAATCTCTCGTATAATAAATATTATATGATAAATCAGATTGAGCTGAAAGAGATTTAACAAATGGATGAAAGTAAAGTTTCATTTATTGATTTTATCGAGTTTATTCAGATCATGTAATTATTTCGATATTAATTTTGATGGAAAGACGATAGAAAATATTTCGCAATTTACATAATAATATTTTTAATTTATCGCTAAGCTTTAAATTTGTCAAAATTTTTACTACAGTAAAAAATATATTATAAATACAAAGACAATGTAATAGGTTTTTCAAAAAGTTTACAAAAGTAATTATCTATTAAATTAATTTTTTTTTTTTTTTGTGAGTTTATATCAGTTTGGCATAAAACCGTAAAACCGTTTATCCAATTTTTTGAAAATACAATTTTGTTATATAAATAATATATAAATTTATGCACACAACAGAGCTATAATAAATATGTAATCTCGTAAAATGCATAATCAAATTTAAGGATTAAGCTGACGTGCAGTCTAGCGTGATAAATAATAAAGAGGAGAGAATAATGGCGATAATGCAGCTCGTATGTACATTACTGGACACGGTGATGTTACTCTTAAACCAAGCAAATTACATTTTACAAGTTTGCGAGTTCGGACGCGTCTCGAATTTAAGGTGAGGCAGGCGATATTCACGGTTCGAGAGCCGAGACAATGGCGTCGGAAATTTAATCCGAAGTTTGTGACTAGCGCGTTAAACGAAATACGTCAATGTAATTTAATTTGCGAAATGTTTCTAGCCGGTGATAACAAATTCGTTTCTGGGGAGAACAGAGGACACTCGCAACTTTAATACAGCATCAACGCCAACCCCGCATTGATGAAAATGTCATATGGAGCGAATGCGCGTCAAGTGTGTCTATTTATTGTTTTACACAAATTTAATATTTGCAATTGAATTTGTAAATTTCGCAAATCCAATTGAGCTAATTTCGAGAAAATCGAAAAAGCTGTATAATTTTTTTTTTTTTTTTTTTTTTTTTTTTTAAAACATTCTACAGTGTTTTTATAATCACAAAATTTGCATAATTTTCTTCTCTATTACTAAGTGCAACTTAATTCGAGTATCTTGCATGAAATAGATTTTCAAGTATGATTTGTATTGCCGCAGAGTTCATTACTCATTTCCATAAGTTTGAAATGATAAATGTTGATATATTTTTAAGATATCCTATCTTTATTAATTAAATATGCAATATGTTGCTTAATATATAAAATATAATGTAAAAATTGGAAAAATAAATTTAAATTATTCTTTAAATAAAGAAGAATGTATAGACCCTTGTAAAAATATATAAATGTTAAAAAATGGTTTCTTTTCAAGATAACACAATAAATTTATACAATTTTGTATATTACTAAATCCAATTATGTTACAAAGCAATTGCATAAAAACGTCCGTAACTCATATAATCTCAGAATTTACGCAGTTATAGAAATTATGATTTTACGTTTTTCTATTCTTTATTTTTTATCGCATTACGCGTATATCTCTTATAATAATATCATCTAAAATCTCATCGCGTTTTACGTCGGAATAAATTGTTGAAACATAATCTCGTTAAGGTCGCGCGAGAGTCCTCGCTTCTATCCTTCTCGCTTTTGAAAGAAAAATGATCAAACTTCCGAAAGGAGAGATAATGATGTTAATCGAGCGCGGAAACGAGCAAAATTATAAAATCGCGTAGGAGCTCTTGAAATCCTTCGCAACGCGCAAGTCTTCTGTCATGATGAATATTTCAAGCCGCTCCCGCCTCTCTCCCGTTTCTCCTCAGCACGAGCAAAGAGCAAAGAGAAATAAAGCCGCGCAACATTCTTTCGTTTCCTCTTAGATGCGAGAGCGTCTAACGAAAAAGTAAGTTTTAGGGCGCACTGCTTACGTACATTTTTAACGAGAGCTGCGCCCAACTCCCCAATCTCCCGGATGCCTCCTCCCCCCGCCTCTCTTCGCTAGAACTTTGAAACCGCTCACGTCTCGAAACCGGTTAGCTCACACACGGCTAAGATCTCGAGGTTGGCCTCTTTTTCGCGGTTGCTGCACCTGAAGTATGCATCGCCATTATCATCGATGGCGCAGTTCAATTTCGGACGTCCGGCGATTGAGGGGGATGAGCGCGGGCGGTGGTTCATCTCTCTCTCTCTCTCTCTCTACCTTTCTCTCTTTATCGTTTCCCTCTCCCTCTCTTTCCTCTGCGGCGGAAAGTAAGGGGGGTGGCCCGTGCGGTTAGGGTGTGACGAACGGGTGTACGTGTCAGCACTACAAACCACCCTCATTTAATTTGCTGAGAGCCGCTGTATATCACCCTCTCCCATCCGCTTCCATCGCGAGGCGGAAAACTTTCGTCATGAGGGCTTCCGCTTTCTCTCCTCGTCACACTGCCGGTTTGCCGATCGCGACAAAGATGCCGCGTCTCGCGTGTCGACAATCTGCCTTCTCTTCACTCGAGAATTCCTCTTGTTCGAAAAAAATAAATTGACGCGAGCGAATGATTTTGAACGTCGAAAGAAGGACCTAAACTGGAACTCACTCCATCTCTTTTCGATGCGCTGTAAAAAAAATTCACATGGTTACATCCTTGATAAGATTTAATGGCATGCGGAATTGAATTTCCAATTTCTCCTCGTTATTATTTCGCCAAGCGCATACGAAGCCACATTAAACGCGAACTGAGCTGACTGAAAAAAATCTCTTACGTTTCAGCGTTAAACGAAGCGATTCATTCTGTTACAGTTAATGCGCTGATTCGCGGGATCGTTACGCGGTTTCCTAATGAGTATCGCGGTGTTACGTAGCGTAGTAATGTGCAGCTGAATGTGTATTTCGAAAGGATCGATGACGAATAGTTTGCCGAGCGTTCTACTTCGCCTACCGATTTCCGGCTGTAAGCTCGGTCCACCATCATCGTGTCTCTAACGAGTAATGCTTGTCTCGCTATCTAAACTATTGGGTCATTAGTCAGCTACGCGAGAAATGTTTCGGGCAAGTTGCTAGTTGCTAGACGACAATGATAACGACGTTGGAACAAGTGATAAGACACGCTCGTGCATTATCCACCTAGCTCTAATCGCGCGTACAAGGAAAAGGCGCCGCGTTTCCCTCCCCCTCATCCTCCCTCTCTCCCTCTTCCACTTTTTTTCTTTTTCTTTCTCTCGCATTCGACACACGACAAGCACGTGTGGTTATAGTTCAATAAAATATTGTAATTGGGCCACGCCAGAACCGGATCAATACTCGCCTCGACTCGTTACTGCCCTTTCGCACAGCACTTTGCTGAAAAATTGTTATTTACGGAGGCCTTGGCGCGTAATCGTTTTTATTGTTACGCAAGAATTAGCGTCACGCACATGTAAACACACGGCTACAATTAAAATTGCCGACAACTATTAATTTTGCACATGTACGACAAATAAAATCGCGAAATCACGTACAATTGGCGTGTGCCATTAATTTAATACGTTACGCATTATTAGCGCGACGCGCTAAAAAGTTGTGAAATGTGTGGGTCGTCTGCACGATTTTTCCGTAATTCATGAATCGAATGGACCCGTCCGCTTATTTCAACGTGACACTGTTTACGCGAAACAGAACTCGCGTCGAAAGGTCGTCCTTCGCATTTTTATTCCGCAAATTCCGAGAAAAAAGAAATGGCATAAGTTTTCGTTTGAAAACTACTAAAGGAGAATATTGCGATGCAACAAGGAGAAATTAAATTGGCACAGAAAATGCCAAAGTTTCTATATACATGTATATTACACGCACACATGTACGCAGAGCTCCATTTAATATATACACAATTATCTATATTAATATAACGTATATAATCATTTCATATAATCGCGGATAAGTGAATACAAAATTAATCCCCATAATTTTACGTTGCATTAAATTATTCGATTTTTTAATACACGAATACAAAACGAAATTTTTTCTGTATATACGCAAATGAGGTTAATGAAAATATAATTATATAATATAATTTGTCCTTTTTTTTCAAAGATTACGGATATATATATATATTAAAGTATGCGAAATAAAAAAAAATACGTACAACTGCATCCTTCAGAATATATAATAATCTTTTATAAATTATATAAGAAAGCCTTTTTCAAAAAATATAGTATATCTGGTGTCTTTTACATAAATATTTTCAAAACAGATGTATTTGTAAAATAATTTTAATCGAAAGCAGTGAAAATAAATCTCGTTCATATGCAATATCAAGATTTAAAGTTTAGATAGGGAATTATTTGAAGCGTCAAACGAATACACGCGACACCGGAGGACTTTATGCGACATGATGCGGTTTCAGTAGCGATATAGTTGTCTTGCTGCAGCTGCAAAATCAAGCGCTGCTTCTTGTAAGCGAAGCGCAGTTACGCTTGCTTCACTTAAGGCGGATCCACGCCGTGCGAATCGTGAAACGAATATTAAGATACATATGACCGACGACGAGGGGCGAATTTTCCCTCTAAAGTGTTCGCTTTAGATACAGGAAAAAAAAGTCGACAGCTGTATAATCAAAAAAATTTGATTCACACCAGCCAAATTTTCTTTGTCTTTTTCACAGAACAGTGTAAATTGACCCTTAGACGTGCGCGGCCGGATCTCCGTCTCGTTTTGCGTTTATGTTCTTTCGCCGTTCCTTAATAAACTAGTTTGCGCAGTGTAAAAGTTTCCAAAACTACGAGAAACTACTCGAAATTCTTAATCGTAAGACCGCGAGGTAAACGACCGAACAATGCGTTGTGTTGGCCGAAAGTCTTGACTCATCTGTTTGTCTCGCTTTGAGCGGAGAGATAACGTTTATTAGAACGCTTATTCAATTCCGAATCACGTGAATCATCGCGAAACGCCTGATGATATTAGACAATTATTATTGCTCCATATACGCATATCGATATATTAAACTTGACCATTTATTTATTATTGTTATAAAATGACGCGCGATACGATATTGAAGTTACGACAACATTAAAACAATCGATATCGTTTCGGAATAATACATTTAGAAACTTTTGATAACTTTTGTTACTATTTTTATTTCCACTTTTTCATAGCACTAGCATATTTTTGTGTTTTCGCATTTTTTTTTTTCCTCGCATCGTGTTTTATTTGTATATATATATATTCGTAAAACAAACAATTCAGAATGCGCTAAAATGCAGTTTCGAAAAGGTTCGTCGCGTTGGCGAAATTCGGGAAGGCAGAGTGAGCCGCGAGCGCGCGCGCGCGCGCGCGTGTGTGTATGTGTGTGTTATATAGACTAAACAAAACTCATCAATAATCCCATCACGAGCGAAACGCGAACCGGAATCGAACGCATGAGACAAATCGATGGCGGTTTCACATTCAATCAAGCGCCGTCGAGAGTCAGGTTGTAGGTAGGTAGGTAGGTTGATTAAAGTCGTTAGTACGGAAAACGGGAAGAGGCGGATGAGGGGAGAATTTGGGCGTTCTTTCTCTCTCTCTCTCTCTCTCTCTCTCTCTCTTTCTCGAAAAGGCAATCGAGTGTTAACTGGATCTAAATTATGTGAATATCAGGACCCTTTCTCGGTTCTTCCCTCTCGCCTGTAAGCAAGCGAGGAACCTGAAAGCCTCCGACTATATACGGTTAATGGCAGAAGTCCTTAAACTCCGCCAGTTGAGTTCAGGCTGGATGTAGGGGCACCACCATAGGTGGGTAATAGCCTGTGCCATGCAGAAGTCTTAACCCGCGCGTTTGGCAGTCGGACGGTGATACCGTTTATTAAATTCTTAAGTACAGAGGAGGAGGCGGCAAGTTTCGGAAGGCAAGAGTCCTCTATTAGGTAATACGCATGCTCTAACGTTAATGCATACGCGTTCCTCGCTCGAGTGTAGAGAATTTAATTCGAGTCTCAACGCGGTGCGCCTTCCGGAAACGAGTATTATATCGATGTAAATAAACTTCTTTTCCCTCTTCCCTCCCCTCCCCGCCCTCGAAAAATACATGCATTGTGAGCAAAAGTAGCGCGAAAAGTTGAAAACTTGGTAACTCAGTGGCGTGGCGGGATCGTAAAAGGCAGAGCAAAGTTGCCGAGAGATCGATATACCTCGGGATTTAATCGACGAAATAATCGGTCGCTCGTAGAGCAAGCTCGGTGGAGCTCGACGTGCACCCTGATTAAAGTCTGAGACTCCTGGGAGCCAATTTGGTAAGGATTCACGGTTCGATGCTTCCGACGGTGGAGGATCGACGGAAAATTAGTTGTACGAATGTTTCCGCCTTCGTGATGCGCGAGATTAACCGTTTTATCCTTCTCGATGCGCGCGATTTTTGGCGATTTTCATGTCGCCTTTTGCGTGTGTCTCGCGTATTGAAAGGGAAAAAAAAAAAAATTACGCCGAAATAATACGCGTGAGTGGATTTGTTTGTCATGCGTGAGACAATGTCAAATCCTTTATTGTGTTACACGGCCGTAGTTTACCTTATCCCTTTATTGAGTTCAGCGCAGCGTGAAATTGGCTCTACTTTCATCCCTCTGTGTATAATGTTTAATCAAAGTACTCGAATTATCGGCGCTTCTTCTTAAACGCTTTTCTACGAAATCAACGAATTTATCTGCGCATAAGAGAGATTTAATAACAATTCGAAAATTACATTCTTGTTTATTGGAGAATAACTTATAAACCAATATACCTATACGAGAGGATATTCTTTTTTTAAATCTCACAACTCAAAATATTATAATTTTGTGGGATAATAATCATTTTTATTTTGAGTATATTGTTGATGGAGAGATTATATCGAGTATAATCATACTACACGCACACTTGTTATAGTTTGTGAATATATATAGAGATATTAAATATTTTATAAATAAAAAATGTTTGACTAATCGCCTCACGACAGATATACGTTGACGGTCCATTATTTCTAACGAGGCGTAAAAACTTTATTAGAAGCACGTGGAAGAAAAACGCGGGATTAACTGCTCTCACGGCGATGACAAACGGCCTATCACGTGCGAAAATGAGTCGCGCTCAAAATGTACAACTCGGTGCGCGTTATATAATGCCAACGTGCGGTGGAGATGCTAAGAGAAAGACAGTTTATATATATGATATGTGTATATGTGTAACATATATATATATATATATATATATATATATATATATACATATATAAAATATGGTACATGTGTGCGTATATAATATATATACATATATACACACGCTCTACCATGCACATTCACGGGGTAACAATGCAGCAACAGGTTGCCGTTTCCTTCCCCTTCTCCGCCTCCTACCAAACTTGTATGACAGATTGTGCAACCTTGGTGGCCCGTGTAACCCTCCCTTTCAGCCCTTCGCCAACTGGCCATTTTACGGCGGTCGGGGAACGCGAACGGTTGCCTTTTACGATTCTTTTTTTATTTTTTTTTTTAGAAACAAATAGAAAATCACTCGGTCGCGATCGTAAACTGTTCCTCGAGGTAACCCCACGCGACAACGAGGGGGAAGATGGTTATTCTCGACACGATGCGGCTTATTCTATCGCGTACGATTGGTTTACGAACGATTTCAAGTTTCAGGAACTATTAATAAAAAGGCTACATGATACCACCGTAATAATTTTCTGGGAAAAATAACATGTTTGTCTATTGAAGAAAGTCACTTGCCATCATTTCAACTTACAATGATATCAGTTTTAATGTTGACAACTTTTATCAACGTGCTCAATTTATCTTCGCATTATTTTAAATTTTTGTAAAATGAACAAATAGGATTTTAAAACTATTTTTTCTGATAACGGAGATGTTAGATCAACACTCAAAATATAATAATTGACATCGGCGGTCGCCCACTTCCTCTGGTACTTTACAGTTGTAATTCAAAACTATAAATCCTAAATCAATTTATATGTAGAAATGTCATAAAAAATTAATAGCCAGCTTCTTCGAAATTTCCTATTCGTACGACAATATAGTACCGCGATATAATATTGTGGCAGCCTCGAATTCTCTCGCCGGTACGGACCGTGGAAGCGCGTGACACGAAACCGGTCTATCGGGCTGAATGATCTACACGCCGTTGGGCCCTCGGGGACCACGGCCAAGGTGCATCCACCGTCACCTTCCTCTCGATGGTTCGCTTCTCCGCGAGAGAAACTAAATAATATCAACTATGCGCGTGAGAAATGGAGAGAGAGAGAGAGAGAGAATGAGAGAAAGAGCAGTTGTAGAGGAGAGGAAGGGGACCACTTGGCCTTCCCATTGGCCATTGAGGTGTCCACCGGTGAGTAATGCTATAATAAATTATCTGGCCGTTATATGGTGCTACCGCACTTGCGCTTCTCCGTCTCTCTTCCTCCCCCATGCATCCGCATGCCACCTTTCTCCTCTTCACTTGGCTCATTCCGCCTCTATCTCCTCGTTCGAGATCTCCTTCTTTCCCTTTTCTATCGTCCACCTCAGATCCGAGCTCTTCGCGGCACTCAGCCTCTCGATCTCGGTTAACGCGCGCGAATCCAATCCGTGTCAAGGGAAGAGAGAGAGAGAGAGATTCGTTGGGTTTTCGTTCGACTTATTCGCGCTTACGCGCACTGATTGCCGGCAGACTATTTTTATACCCGACACTCGGATTACCTCGCGGCATTGACTTACCGCTATCTTCGATATGACATTACGCGTGCCTTGCGTTCTCTCATTCCTCAGGTGTTGAATGCCTTCCTTGAAAAATTAACGAGCGCTTCGTCAACTGGTGATATTGATATTGATCGAGTGATTCTAAAAAAAAGTCGACAATGAATTATTTTTCCCTCGATTCTCGAGACAGAAAGAAAAGTGCGTTTCTTTTACTATCACATGATTATTGACAATCAAATTGTGTTGATTATTTTTGTCGGCGATGCAGATAGATATTTGCTGAAAATCTCTGAATTACGGGTGACATGATGAACTGTCAGACTGCCAGTATAATAAATTGTTCACATTTGAATATAAAAAAGGTCGAAACTCCTATTTTACCGCGAGATATATCGAGACAATTGATTGTCAGAAGATCAAAGATAATTCCGTTATTAAAACGTATACTTTAATTATTATATTATATTATTTTATTATTATTATTGTATTATATTTTTATTATTATATTATTTTTTTAATTATTGAATTATAATATTACATCAATTTAATTTCTTAAAAGCAATTTTCCTGATTAAATATTGCATAAATTTAAATATAGCAGGTTTTTAAAATCACTGATAAAAATTAAATTCTAATCGAGTTTAAATTATTTTAAATTGAAAATTTTGAGAAGTCTCATATATATTTTATTAGAAATGGTTTTCTATAAAAAGATCCAAATGTCATTTATTCCGAATGTCTATTGTAATCAAATATATATAGAGAAGAGTGTTATTAATAGTTTATATCAAGAATTAATTTTGCGCGAAATGATAAATAAATTCGCAAAGTAAATTGAAATTCAAGTAAATCAAACATTCTTAGAGTTATTCTTATATAATAAAATTGATTCTTATAAAAGAACCAAATAGATAAATTGATTAATCTAATAACACGCGCCATGTTTACGCGTCAATGAAAAGTTTTAATAGCCTCATATAAAAAAAAAGCGTTAATCTTTCCCTTGACGAGTCCCAGCGATACGCGGACAACATTAGGGATCGAGCTATTAATCTGCACCACCCGTATCTGACTTCCGGTGATCGAACGCATACGGATATTGTCGATTTCCCGATGTTTCCCTTGAAACAAAGGGGCCCGTTCACCACGCGTCCCCGTTATCAATTATATCAGAGAAAGCCCCTCGTATCCGCAATCGCGCACGCAGACTCTCGCGGAGCGGAGGGCGTTCGGCTCCAATCAAATTCTAACAATTACCAGGTTGGATTTACCTCCTCGGGGCGAAAACCGGCTCGTTTTACCGAATGGAGCGGCCGCGGTCCCGTACTCTTCGCTTCTCCTTGCCGTTCTCCCCCGGGTCGTCGTCCCCCTCGCTGCCGTATAAACCCAAATTGCATTATTAAAATCTAATCTACCTTCGGCATACGTTAGAGTATACATGTGCCGCGCCGGCTATCGGAAATCTGATACACCTAGCTAACCGAAGGAGAGACGCATAGGTGGTACGCGTGTAGAGTAGACGCAACACGAGGCAGATGGAGAAACAGAGATACGAGAGGAGGGAAAGAACGAGCCTTTAAATAAGCCTGAACGAGCCTTTAAATAAGCCTGAACGTAAACGAGGAGAGTTTCGTAGATTATGTAAGATTTGAGGGATGCGTATTTTGTGTTTTTTTTTGTGAAAGTTTAATTAGGCATTCCCGCTCAGCTGATCTCGATTGATATCGGTGCACCGATAACCGCGTCGATTGCGACCCGTTTACGTCAAAATCTGTTAGGGAAGAATTCTTCGAAAATTGCGGTCATTGATTAAAGAGACACGCTTTATTAGGGGCCACTGTTAAATAAATCGTTGCGACGTGCTAATAAATATCATCAGACGTATCTGACGTTTATTCTAACATATGTTATCGTACGTGAGAAATAAAAAATGTTGCGCTCTATATGTATATAGGTTGATCGTATTTTAAGAAGGAAAAAAGTACGCGTTCTCTCTCGATATACAGAGTGCGCCCAAATGTTTCACTCAAGCATTTTTCGACCCATTTGTTTATAGGAAACTTTTGTTCAAAATTAAGTTTCCCATGAAATCTCAAAGTTTGGCCGGAACATTTAAGGCCATCCTGTATATTTGATACTATAATAATAAAAATAATTATTATATATTTATATATATACATAAAAAAAAAATATATATATATATATATATTTATGTATGTATGTATATTTTATATTAGCAATTATTATACATATATATACTTGTTATATAGTGTATATATACTTATACTGTTCTTACACTGTTATTACAACTTTGACAGATCGACGCTAGATAGGCGATTTACCGGGAGCTCGCTCGATTCTTGATTGTACGTGCCGCGGCACGTTAATTTCCATTTTTAGAGGCTTTTTCTCCCGACGTAGGTCGGAAAATAAGGTAGGGGCGCGCGACAGACGCGATGCTTATCTCCATACTTTATAGGAGTGGATGAATCGTCATGTATAACGGAGCGCGATATATTTATTGCTTTGCAACAGGTGAGAAGCGTGGTCGCCTGCTCGACGCAATTAACGAAAAATAGATGGACGTAGCGACCGCCGCGCCGGCAGGCTACTTAGGCGAGCGTCCTTCTCTCACGACTAGACTATACTTTAGACGTAGACGGTTAGTTTAGGTAGACAGGGTATTTAGGATATAACGTCGGAACGCGGGACAGGTCTAGGCGGGGCGGAATAATATTTTTAAGTGCTTTTTTCAGCCACCAGCCTGCAACGTGAAAGCCCGCGAATCTCGTTTGCCGACAAACGTTCCGTTTTCATTAATAACGCGTGCAATTACGCCAGATGCGATAATTTTTCTTCATTTCCGCACAGTTGGAGGGAGAAAGAAGAAGAAACTTGGAGGGATACCTTCTAATTAACATTTCAATCTCGTCGAAGAGAAAGAGAAATTTCATCGAGTATTTTTTAATCGAGTATATTAAGCTGGCCGGCTCGTTTCATCGTTCGCGAATTAACGTTTTGAAACTCGATCAATGTAAAAGAGATTAAAGGCATACGGGTGCTTGAAGAGAGAGAGAGATAGAGATAGAGAGAGAGAGAGAGAGAGAGAGAGAGAGAGAGGGGAGAAAAGATCCTCCCGCGGTGTTTGATGTACCCAAAGCGAATTAACGCCGATGAATAATTAATGCGAAAAATTTCAAGCGGCGAAGTGAGAATAATAAATAGAAGTGGGGTATTTAAAAGCAGCGAGAAAAGTTGCGACGACTCGCGGCGGGCGGGTGGGCCCGTTTAAAAGTACGTTTAATAGGAGCTAAAAGGATAATAATTTGAGGGAAAATTCGCCGGGACGTGGACGCGCGGGACGTATCTTTAAATATTCATGCGATTCAATATCGCCGGCAGCTCATCCAATAAAGTCATGCAAACGAATCACATTTCAAAGGAATTTTATTTCGCGGATACGCGGCGCCGAGCCGCGCCGCGCCGGGGAGAGGAGCGTTCGAGTAATTCCACGTGTACGTAATAGCGGATCGAAGATGCGATAAATATTCCGGGAGACTTTAAGGGAAACATCGACCGCGTCGAAAAATCGATAGACTTCTCGCTTCTCCGAGCGTGCTGCAACACGCTCCGACGTGGGGCTCCTGGATACATTTATTCGCATTTAATTACTAGACTCCCGCGCTATAATTCTCGCGTTACATAATCCGGATATCTGAGATGAGCTTCCGAGATACAAGGAGATGCTACGTTACGCGCTGTATTTCCAATTTATTTTTGAATATATTTAAACATGTATCTCACAATCTTCTAGCTGTATTATCGAAGAGGGAACCGAAACCGAGGGATTCGTAAAATACGTCCGACGGTAAATGAGAGGGCGCGTCGTTAGTAGAGAAATTTCTACCATACCGCTTCGACGTTTGATCTCAAAACACTATATATCTGGACTAAATTGCAGAGCGCAGGACGATGAAGGGAAAGGCATTACGGTGACGAGAAGCTACGCGCAGGAAGCGTGCAGCTTTCCTTCTCTTTCTCTCTGCCTTTCTCTTCTTCCTTTATTTTTTTTTTTTCACCTAAATATGTAGTCCGAAGAGTTGCGTCAGGAGACAAACGCGCTCGGAAATTAAGTGGCGCCCAGAATCTGTAATTTTTGTTTCTTCCTAGCAGAAGTTACTCTCTCGACGGGGCGCATCGACGGGTCAAAGAAAAATGCGGCGGTCTGTAATTAGAAACGCTGGCCGAGTGGGTGGAAAGAGGGAGAGAAAGAAAGAGCGAGCGGGAAGGATCGAAAATCCCTCCAGCCAGTTTGGAGAAATGACAGCGGCTCGAAGGAGAAATAAGTTAGGCGTGGCAGGCCGCACGACCTTATATATATTTCTTGCCCTTAAGCGGGGAATATAGACGAAATATCCGTTCGTATTGTTAGGCAAATTTATATACAGCTTGCTCGCGCTTCAGTGTGTTTTTCGAATATACGTATAGACGTATGGACAGACACGCGTACGCATGCGCGCGCGCCAATATGTGTATAACGCGACGTGTTTTGTTTCATGGCGAAAAAAGAATTTCACGCGCGAACGAGGGCGGATGGCGCGTTGAAGGGACGAAAGGGAGAGAGAAAAAAAAACGAGAAAGAGAGAGAGAGCGTGTAAATCATCTCGAGCTCGTTCGAAGCCAAACCGAAGGCTTTACGAGCGGCGAGCTGTCGAACGTTCGATAATGAAAATACCTGTACATCTATCGTATGTTGCGAGCCGATCGGCTCTCGCGCGCTCGCCCGTTGCACTAAATCCAATTATCGCGACGTAACGTATAGACGGCACTAAATTCAAGATATTTGCCATTAATACGCGAGATTTCGCACAGAGCGATGCCTGTGTTGCCTACGCGAGTTTCGCGCAGAGAGCGCCTACCTACATCGACTGTAATGCCTTGTATTCTCCTCCCTAAGACCATCGAAGCCTCGGATGATTTAAAGGACTTCTTTCACGCGGAGAGCGGAGAGCCTTTAGACGCGTAGATAGTAGAAGGCTTTTCAGCTTTCTACGTGGGCAGCATTGAGCGGAGCGATCGGTATTCAGCGCACGAACGAAAACGTAATTAGCGTTTCGTCGTGTCGGTCAAGGTCTCGAGAAACCATCGTGTCACGATTATCTAGCAGAGACAAGATACTTTCCAACCTCGCGTCCACCGCGCTACGTTCATCCGAATTAGTATCTCTGTCCTCTTTAAGGGTTTCACATCTGCGTCAGTATAGCCGCAATTTATCTTGAAGAAAGAGCGATATGGAAAATGAGCTGTTTCCGATATATTACTATAAGTGATGAAAAAATAGAGTCTTATGAATTTATACGCCGGTGTTTGCGTGATCATACAGGGTGGACCCAAACGTTCCAGCCAGATTTTGAGATTTTATATAGGAAATTTAATTCTGAAGAAAAAGTTTTTTTATATACATGAGTCGAAAAATGTTTCCTTAAACAGTTAGCGTTTATAAATCTCTGAAATCGCGGTTATTTTATACATTTTTACAAATATCAGGGAAAGTATGTGTTTTTTGACAAAAAGCAAAAGTTGTAGAAAATTAAATTATCTTTCAAAGGAGATCAAAATGATTGCAGTTTGTTTTATAGATTTTGTGATAATCAGTTTCAAATGTACAAAAAAGTGTTTTCGGCTATTGAAGATTAGAGCTCTTCCTTTCATCTTCCTATGGTGATTTACACAATAAAGAAAAGTAAAATTTTTTAGTGGAATAACCAACAAGCAAGCTAAACATTAAAACTTAGTTAAGGCCGTAACAGCGTAAATGAAGAGTATTTTTAAAGAATAATTTTAGGCATCAATTTTTTAAGGAAACACTTTTTCACCCATGTTAGGAAATTTTTTGTTCAGAATTAAATTTCCTATAAAATATTAAAGTCCGGCCGGAGCGTTGCATTCTGTATGTTTTTATCCCGTATTTTGAAACATCGAAACTTATATTCACGGGATTTAATTACACGAAGGTTTTTCAATACTCCTCCGATAAATTCTTATCTATCATCTGGTTCCATTCACCGGGCCCTTGCTAATTCGAAATTCACTCCCCCGAAATTGATTTATTTCTTCTTTTCCTCTAGTGCAGTAATGCAGTCTCAATTCATCTGTATCTCAAAACATTCCGCGTTCGCATCGCGGATTCTTCCTCCAGTGCCCCATCACTTTCAATTGCCACTTTTTTCTCGACCCTCGTTTCGCTATTTTTTATAATAAAAGCTTGCAACAAAATACGTGCGAGGGGGGATTAATTCATTTGCCTCTCCATCTCCAAATACACGCGGCAAAACGCCATCAGCGTTTTCCCCTTGCGCACACAACGATACTCGATTACGGAGAGATAATCCCGGAGTCGCGGGTCACGCTCGTGAAGTTTATGTCGGAAACTATTATTTCTCGCGGCGTGAACTCCATCGGAACGAAGGGCGCACATAGCGCGTCGCTATCGGGGAGAGAAAGAGGAGGTGATAAAGGGAGTCGCGTTAACGAGATTGGTTTCATTGGTATCGGGGAACAGGGGGTGACAGTGGAAAGAGGGGGAGGGGGTCGATCGGTATTCGTGACCCGGTCGGCGAGATAAAATTCGTCGGAGATGCCTGCCAGCGATTTTTCTCAAAGGCCTCGATTTTATCCTCGCCGTGTCGAATGCCAGCCGCTCGATATCGAATAGAGGAAACGCCCGAATCATAACCGCCGGAGCCGAGCAATAAAACGCACGATGGAGCGTCTCGAGATGTGTCAGCTGGCCGCGGACGTCACAACATCCGCCTACTTCGCGAATTGCAAATGCGGGAACGCATGCTGCGAGAGCGCGCGTCGCGGGATTCTAAAGTCCCCGTATAGTTGTGTGGGGCTTTTTTTTTTTACCTTTATGGAGAAGCATTCTTCTCTCTCTCTCTCTCGAGTAACTGACGCGTCGTTTTAACGGCGCAGTAAAGCGCCTTGCCAAAGAGATAAAGGAAATCTGAAGGTGTACGATTTGTCCAGAAACTCCCGTCCCGTTTCTGTCTTTTCTTTCTCTCATTATGGTCGTACGATCGGTTACATAATGCCATCGTCCTTTAATCTTCTCAGCTTGCTTTTCTTTTTTTCTTTTTTCTTTTTTTAATTATTATGGCATTGCAGAATGCTGTCGTATAGATTTATTTCCTCGATTCATTCTTGCGCGAGAAATGATCATCTCTTTTTTTGCTGAAACTCCGTTTTCCGCGGCTCACACTATTCCAATCAACAACAATCTATCTAGAGATTCTAGAGGGTCTATATAAATCACGGTTTTCGGAAAACTGATTAAAACGAGATATCTTATACTTACTTTAGAGATATCGATCATTTATGACCGTACATTTAGAACGCGCCCGTTGAGGAAGAGATGTATCTAGATTTGTACTTATCAGTCAAGGGAATTGTATGGCTCTTGCTGCGCGACACGCGCTACACGACCATAATTTTCCGCAAACGATCGTCGCGCGGGATATGTGCAGGTCCAGCTTTTATAGCCGGAGTCAAAAGAGAGAGAGAGAGGGAACGGCGCATTTATCTCCGTATCGTTTCGCCGATCGAGTCAATTTTCGACGAAGCTGTTTCTCTTGCTCGCAACGGGGTTCGCCAACGTCGACGAAACATAAAAAGAGAGCCGCCCCGTTCGGTCCCTCGGTTTCCCGTAAATCACAGCGGGTCACATTCCGTGGGACACCATTTAATGCGTTTATCTGTACAGTAGGCGACACGTACTAGAGGTGGCCCGGTGAATCAGATAGCGCGGGTGACCCATTGATTCTCGGCGGAAAACCAGTTTCAGTTCTCGACCCGTTGCGCGCTTTATACGGATTCCGCGTATATAGATATATCGCAGTGTCCATGCAGATGTGCGAACACGTGTCGAGGTCACAGTGACGCATTCACAGAAATGTACGAGTATGCATATCGTAGATAAAAGCAGATCTCTCTTGCCGCTCCCTTCCCGTGGAACAATGGCAACAAAGAGGGTGGAGAAAGGCGAGCAATTTTCACGTAAATATTGTGACGTCGCTCGATTAAACGTCCTCGTTCGCGATCGCTTTGTTTCCGGAGTCTTTTGTCCGTTATCGATGTCCCTCGAGCGACACGGCGGCCTTCATTACTCGCGTTTCGCAAAGTTTGCGTCGCAGACTCCGCGACTCTCTCTCTCTCTCTCACACACTCTTTCGCTCTTGTATCGATTATTTACGCTGGCACGTTCAAGTTCCGCATTTCCGATCGGCAATATCGCGTATCTTTTACAAGAGCAACGGACGACCGTTTACAGTTGCTGGTTGCCGGCGACGACGATCGGCAGCTAATTTCCGCTGGAAAAAAATCTCAGCGTCGTCGCTGGACCGCGGTGAGAAGCGGCAATGTCCGTTAGAATGGCTGCACGCGCTTACGATCGGGCAAAAGAGCGAAACGGGCTTTCACGAGTGAGCCACCCGTGCACGTGTAAAAGCCGGGATAATGAGAGAAAGAGGGATATCGCGAAGAAATTGCCTCCTTCTCTCTCTCTCCCTCTCTCTCGAGGTTAACGAGGATAAAGGAAGACGGAATCGCGCACGATTCGAGGGCCGAGCACGAGAAATCGCTCATGCGCCCGGCATTATCCCGTACACAATTAACTTTTGTGCGCCCCGTTTATCGATTACTCTGTGCCCTTCCGTCCTTTATTCCATCCGGGGCCCCACGTCCTTGTTATCGCGCTTCTCTTCCCTCTCCCCTCTCTCCTTCACGCTAAACCGCCATTCCGGATCCCGGCGCGAACCGAGATCGCGAGATCGACTCTCCTGCTCGACTCTCGAGAGAAATTTATCGTCGGTAAATTACAGTGTTTCGACAATTTCTTGCCGCGCCGCTCCTCCACTCCGGCCACCAATGATTGCGATCGTAAAGAGCACGCGTTAACGCAAATTTTACGTCGGCTAAAACAAAGATTCGGATTATTTGCGACTACGTTGTGCTAAGCCGAACAAAAGTTCAGCCAACTCAAGGAACATGCTTTCTATGAAGAGAGAAGATTACGAATCTGTAAATGCATATTAATCTTCTTCCGTACATGTATAGTCATGCATATATCGAACATTTTGACGGAACATTTCATCATCAGACATTTGGAATATACGCGATAAAATATAACGATCAATCAGCAATCATTATTATTTTTATAATCATTACATTAAGTATTTTTATCGTTATCAAAGTTATAAATATTGTTTACGTTCTTTTAAAACATATGCCACTCTATTTTATATTACATTTTGCCTACGTTTTATAAAAACTTTTCTTCGAAATAAATTATCCAAAAATATGACGATAATTTAAGATTCAGCAAACTCGAATTGCGCCTTTAATAATTGAATTATTGGCAATTGATCCTGATCTCATATTCCCGATCTCCGTATCACGAAGATACGTAAAACTTCGAACTTAAGCTAAAATAAATCATTTTCTTTGTTTTTTTTTTTTTCGCGGCGACACTTTTGCCGCTAACAAGCTCCAGTAACGAATGGCGTGTCATGGAATAATCGTCTAGAGCCGAGTGTATAGTGGACGAAGGTGTTATGATGCACTTACCAAGTCTCACGAAAGTGTACCGTAAATTTGTCTCGTCCCTCTTTCCCCCCCTCATAACGAATATTCTAAGCGAGCGTACCTCTCGTGTCGCGCCGCTGCTCCACGGATCTCTAAAGTTTCGATGAAGCCGGAAAAAAGTTGGACTCCTCCCTACACTGTCGCCCCTTTTCCTTCTCGCTTCCCTTCCCTCCTCTTCTCCCGCAAACTTACTAAATGCGAGCAAACACTTTCGTCCACCTGCCACTTCAATTATGTCCCCGGTGTGTTTCGTTACGCCCGTCCAGTTTCAATTACGGCCACTCGACAATACCCGCGGAACTTATCCGCTATTAATTAAAGGCACTCGATCGCTAGCTTAATTAAGATCGCATTGGGAAAATTTAATAATCCGTCCACCCACCCCCTCCCCTTTCACCCACCCCTTCCTCCAATCCCGAATTAAAAGTTACACGAAATTAAAAACGCTTATTCGATGCGCGATATGCTAATAAAATTTAATAAATCGCTCGTTCGTCCGCAACGCGCGTTATTCCGCTTTCGCCGCGATTCGCAGCTGCATCGCGCTGACGTTAAATTTTGCATGCAAAGCGCTCGTTGTCATTTCGGAGTGGATTATCTCCTTTTTTTTTTCCCCATACGAGAAAAGTGTATTATTCAGTTACTTTCATTCCGCGCTCATTATTGTTAATTATGACGCAATAAAATCCGTCTCTAATAATGTCGCACGTATGCTTTAATAACGTTGGGCATAATCTCATCTCCGACCGATTGAAATATTTGACGATATCATGATAAAACGACAGTCTGCTCACGTGTCGAAAGAACGCTCGTAGTAAGATTCGGGAAAATCGTATCGGTCGACGTCATCTTAAAGCAACGCCCGTTTCCGCGCGAGGATCGTCCACAAAAGGAAACGGAAAAAAAATATACCAATCGTATAAAAGCCTGCTCTCTTTCTCGTCGAGAGAGAAAGAGGGAAAGAGAGAGAGAGAGAGAGAGAGAGAGAGAGAGAGAGAGAGAGAGAGAAAGAGAGAGAGAGAGAGAGAGAAAGCTGTATCCTCAGCTCCTTCAATTGAAAGAAACGTTTTACAATGGGCGGCTATCTGTGTCTTTCTCTCTCAGTGACGACTCGGCCTATTATTTATTAAAGATCCATTCTTTTTATCGGGGAATGTCCCTCTGTCTTTCTATGACAGAAACATCCAGCCGCTCTCCCTTTTTTTTTTTGCCGGAAAACTTTGCAGAATGTGAAGAGAAAGAGACAGTAACATGGTTCTGCACGGCTGGTAGGATCGCGTGCATGAAGAACCGATGCAGCTGATGGTAGCCGAGAAGGATGCTCGCTGATCTTGATAAGAGTCTCTCATTGTCGTCGGTGATGGTAGACCGGTGTGCGGGGACCTTTAAGGAGATACGGGACAGGTCGATGGCATCGCGGAAATAACGAAACGATTAAACTGCCGTTAATAACGATTCGTTTTCGCGGACGTTACCCCTTGAATATCCATCCCATTAAACGGCAATCGCGTATATCTAGCGTGTCTAAGCAAACTTTCCGCGACGTTGAATAAGACGTTACGCTCGCGAATGTACGATTTCGATTCGGAATCGTTTCCTCGGCGAGATTTCGTTTCAACCCGCCGTTCCATTCGACGAAGAGCTCGCGAAGCGATCGAGATTCTCTCGTCTTATATTCGACTTTACGAGGACACGCGCTTCATGGTACACAAATGCGATTCGCGTCTGGAACAGCTGCGCTCCAACGGAAGGAGAAACACATACCGCGGGCCCACCTCCCGATAAGGATCTCATTGTCGTGCGCACCGCCGGGTGCGGAGGAGCCTCGGACGGCCGAGGCAGGGGTGCAGGGGAGGATCGGCCGAGGCAACCGCATCGAGCAAATTGCAACTCTGTCGAAACTATCGGGGCGAGCGGATCGTCCGGAGAAGAATGCGCGACACGATTGTTAGGGCCCCGGGTTAGTTGTCCGGGCGCCTTTTCATCGCTTACGTCCCTGCGGTGGTATTACCTCCTCCGCAGCATGATAACATCTCTGCAACACTGGGCGACATCGGGTGTATCTCCTCTCCTCCTTGTCCTTCCTATGTCGTCTATTCCATCTCGTATCTCTATCTCCTCGTCTTTCTCTCCTCTCATCGTCGCATCAGCTCTATTCGCTCCCGTCTCCCTAGCTCGTACATGGCCGGGGCTAAATTGTCATTCGATGCCCTGAGAATTCGATTTCCAGTCGAGTTTTGTGGTGACAAGGGTTCGCAGAGAGCCTCTCTCTCTCTCTCTCTCTCCATTTCGTCCGCCCCACGGACCCCGGGACCGACAATATTGTGAAACGTCCTGTATAGCGCGCTCCCCTTCGCAACGAGATCCGATCTCGTCGTCCTCGCTTGGAAATTGGAAAACAGGTAGAGAAAGGTGCTCGTTCGGCCGTTTTGAAATCGCGCTTTTCCGGTCGCGCTGGATTTTTTACTCGAGCGAGGCTAACGGGACACGCATAATCTTCCAGCGATTTTTACGTCTCGTTAATCATAAATTATCATTTAATCACTTAATTGATCAAATAAGAACGCATTTATATTCACACAAATTAATATATCAAGACGACAATATTCCACTAATGTATACATTTTCTTCTCAGAAGAGCAAGATCAATAGGAATGCGTTTTTGGAAAAGAATAAAATATGAGATAATAAAAGAAATCAACGTTAAAAATGTTTCGGGAAGATTATTTTTCGCGTTTATTGTAACAACGATATAGAAAGCAACAACGAATTTATAGATGTACAAATAGTACATGACATAATTTTTCGATTTGTTCTTTTCTTTTTTTTTTTTACATTTTCTGCCATCTATCTCACGTAAATATATACCAATTTAGTGCAGTGTAACATACCGTGCAAAATAATACGGTGCACGTAGATGACGGCGTCAAGTTCGTGCAACACACAGTCGTTTTCCTTTTTCCTTTTAAGCATTAGCATATTATGAGCCGTTAACGTATACTGACATATCGCGCGGAAACTTGGCGATCGCTCGCTAACTTATTCGAGGCATGTATATATATATATATATATATATATATATATATATATAATTCAAATGAAACTTTTCGTTCGCGTCGCGATTTATTTTTCACTTTTGACATGTCGTTGTTATTTCTGCGATTATTTGAAGAGGAGGCTGGCGCACGAATCTATTAAATCCAACAATTGGATTCGCGGTGCGATTAAGTATTTCTTTTTTTAAAAGATTTCCGTACTCTATTCCGGGTCGCGGAATGTTCGGAAAGACTTCGATTCTGAGAAAGCCTGGTAATTCGATGTCCTATATAACACACGGGCGACGAGGGATTTCCATTCGAAATGACGCATTCCGAGCGTATAATTCATGCTCATAAAACGCTCCGGCTCACACTGTGTTACAGGAATCTTATGGCTTCCGACTAACATTTTACAACTCTGATTTACATGAAAGTTTCGCGCGCTTTACGCTTTGTATGTTTGGAAAAAATAATAGAGAAGAATCTAAAAATATGACTGTAAAGGATTTTTTTTTTTTTGTTTTTTTTTGTTTTTTTTAATGACGCCATGTTGAAGGGAAAAGACACGATCATGTATGAAAAATATTAGATATTAATATTAAATAAAAAATATTTAAGTACTTACGTTCCATATCACTGCATAAGAAGTGTTCGAGAGAGATGGATGCGCAGATATATAAAGTTGATTTTTGTTCCTAATAAAGTTTTCACGCGTATATATCGTAGCGCCGCCAGTCGCGGAAGAGTAATTATTTGCTTGAAATAAGTTGCGGGGGCTTAGATTTAATCGCGAAGATTCGGAACGGAACGCGTCTACGTGAGGCCACTCCAAATCGCGCGCCATAATTCCTCTCTTGCAGGGTATCGGCTTTGCGAAACTGTCTCGAACTCATCTCCTTCTCTTTCTCTCTGTTTGTCTCCCTCCCTCCCTCTCTCTCTCTCTCTCTCTCTCTCTCTTTCCCTTTCGATTCCCGACAGTCTGGAAAGTTCCGGAATTACAGCGGCTATTTTTCTTTTTACGGATAGCCGGATAGCACCACTAGTGTGCTCTCCGCGAGGGATTAAAACCCACCGAATGACCGACTACGGTACGTAGCCGGGCCGGCAAAGTCGTCGCGTTTTATAGACGTCGAGAAGTAAGTGCATTTGACGCAACGGTGAATCTCTGCGCAACGCAACGGTGATTATACACAGTCGGATTACATCCTCCGTAGAGGTTTCCTACTTTCTCGGCGTACAAGCGCGACGACCAAAGTGGTAAAATGTAAAATTGAAATGGTAATGAATTCTCTCTCTCTCATTCTCTCTCTCTCTCTCTCTCTCTCTCTCTCTCTCATTGGATTTTAAAACGCGATTAATGGATACGTCATCCGCATGTGATTACATTAATGTAGATATCGGTGAGAATCCAATAACCTCGATGGAACGTACTCGATCGATTATTACGCTGAATTAAAAACAGGCGATACGGAAATATCGGAATGCGAAAATAATATTGCGGGGACGTTAAGAGAAATCGGCGCGGCCTCGGATATTTATGAAAATGCGTGGGAACTCGCGCATAGAAATTTTATAATTTCCCCCTCCACCCTCCCTGCCGGATTTTGTTTACGGTAAAATCCGCACGGGTTACACGGACAATATTCGTCGATAATCCCTTGTTGTCCGACAAACGGGACCGTTTATTACCAACGACAGTCGTTTAACAACGGGTGCTTCTGTCACGGGTTATTACGCGGTGCACGCTGCTGAAACTCGAATCGGGGGCATTAATCCGACAGAGGAATGCACGGACGTGTTCGGATTACCGTTGATCAAAAGAGCGAAGTGTATGCCTGACTCCGACATCTGCCCCTTTATACATCTCGTTGTTTCCGTCGCGTGATTTACGCCTTCGTTAATTATAACAAAAATCGCGTCTTTTTTTTTTTTTTTTATTTCTACTCCACATCTCTCTCCCTTCCAAATAAGATTAAAGCTTTAGCCACCGAGACTTCGTGGAAACTTGACTCGCGCGTTGACGCGAGATGAGCGCGTAAGTGACGGGCGCGATATAAGGATCAGCTGACATCGCGAAATATCCTTGTTCGGGGAATCGGGGACTGTCCGATGAAAACTTTGGCGAGAGTCGCTTGCCGCTATTTCCCGCCAGCCGCTGTAAAATTTAAAAACGCACGTTAAAATAATTTCCGGAGGGACAGTTCCATCGCGGGCGCAATTCGCCGCATTTAGTTTATGCGCGAATTCCTCCGGGGATATACTTCATCGAGGGTACGCGCGCATTCTCAAGTTTCTCGCGCGCGCGCGCGCGCTAATCAAAATAATAAGTTGAAATTGAAATGCGCGCTAAAGAATCAGTGTATATGATTATCGAGTGGGATGGCGATTAAAATTGCACGACACACGATTTAGCGAGAGATGTAAATATTTCACGTGTCGTTCTTTCGAACGATCGCACCGTGAATTTTAAATCACAATTATTTAATCCCGATTATTGTAGACGTTTTTTACCCAAAACGATTTCCAATACGCGTATATTATTGCGTACAAGCTGAAGTAATCCTTGCCAGACAGAAAATATATCTTGTTGGAAGATAGGGGTGATATGTCGAATTAATCGTTTGGCTGGCAAAGCTTATCGTAATCGAGCAAAAAAAAAAAGGATTCGTTTCCTTCGATTAGCGAAAGAAAAAAAAAAAAAAAAATGGTTGGTCGCTGAAACGTCTTTATTTTCTCTTGCGTAAATGATGAAACGCATTCGTCCAGATTTGAGGGAGATTTCCCGCGAAATGTTTCTAACGTATAAGCCGCGGGAAAGATTCGCGCTGAAGAGTCGTAATTGCTTCCTGAGATACGTCGCGGTTAAGGTCACTCGAAGAAGTGGTCGCCCGCTACGTGCTGGCGTCGCGGATTCGCGTCCACAAACTACGAATGCAACGGTCGAAATCTTCGTCCGAACCTTGAGATTCTCACGCCGCAAACGCGGAGCGCGTTAATAGCCGACTCTCGCGCGGCTATTATTCCATTCGCAAGCTTTCGCGGTTCGAAAAGCGGCAGAATGGGAACGGTCGCCTCTTCCTATTGTTGAACGGAACATTATTCGCGGTCTCGGCGACGATCATTAATACACTAAAAAATTAAAGATCGTAGAACAGCTCTCTCTCTCTCTCTCTCTCTTTTTCTCTTTAAAAATATTGTTTTTTGAAATTAAAAGGTGAAATTAAGATCTCTTGCAAACTTTATTATTGCTATTATTACTCCACGAATCTGTTGATTTTTTCATTAATTGCACATCATTCTGTGTATCTTTTAAAATGTTAGAATTTTATTATTGTAATATAATAATAATGAAGGGAACAATATAATATAAAAAATAATCAGTCGATTTTTAAATTAATCGTCAATAAAATTAATGTAACGAAATTAACCTGAAACATTTGCAAGATTTGACAATAATTATTGCTTTCGTTATTATAGATTCATTCATTATTTGTATGTATTATGTATACTTATATGTCTAAATCAGCGAAAAGAGCAGAGACTCTAAGAAAATGAACATAAAAAATGGCAGCAATTTTAATCTCGAATAAATCGCGCAGTGCCATAAGCGAGGAGCGTTGATCTCTTTTCCATATATAATTCAATACCTTTAAACGCAATTTTACATTTTAATCATATCTCATCGCTCCTTTCGATGAGAAGATAGCGATAGTCTACGATATCGCGTCGTTGGCGAGTAAAAGAAGCTTTCTCGCGGAGAAAAGCCGTGCGTGAGGGGGCGTGAGGAATCTATGCGGGCGGGAGGGCAGGGGCGAGAGGGCAGCGAGAGGCCAAGGGCGATAATTAAGACGGACATTGATTTCGCGATAGCGAGGCCAGGTCCTCACGACGCGAGAGGACCGATATCCGCCCTCTCTTATAAGTACGGGACATAACAGTACCCGCGATGCATCCATACCATCAGCTTGTCTCTCTCTCTCTCTCTCTCTCTCTCTCTCTCTCTCTCTCTCTCTCTCTCTCTCTCTCTCTCTCTCTCTCTCTCGCTCGCTCCCCGGAGTGCTCTCTGGTAGCTACCAGTAGAACGACGGGGAGGAAGTCGTGGTTTACGTAGCGGGACAGAGAGGATACCCACACTGATACACACATGTGTGTGTAGCGTCGGAGAGGAGGGCGGGATGACTCCTCGGTGCGCGCCTGGAGGACTCGAGCGCGCCAAGATTTATCGGCCTCTTACCGATACTGAGCCATGCTCAAAATGCTGCAAAACACGCCGTCGTTGTGCACGTGCGTGTATGTATATACGTACATATGCGTGTGTGTGTGTGTGTGTGGATGTACATGCGAGAGAGTCCCGAGCCGGATAACGAGGCGCTACCGCCACGGTAAATAGCCCCCGGTCATTTATTAGCTGAATTTATCTTGCCACGCGTCGAACAAAGGGATATACGGACTATACGCGCCGTGGTCGTTGTCTCCCCTCCCTCTCTCTCTCTCTCCCCTCGGATTTAACCCTCATCCCCTACCCGGCGATCGTCCGCCACCCACAACTTAGGCGTCGTTGAACCCCCTGCCGGGTTCAATTCCGCCGTGGCTCGTTTCACCGCGCTCAGGCAACAGGGGGATCACCTCGGGCACCTGTATGGAGCTCGCGCGCTATCTGCGTGAGACTATCTGGCCTGGGGATTCTCGGCGAATTCGAAAAATGACGGCATACCGAGAGAGAGAGAGATTGGTGGAGAGTTGGCGCGGCGCATCGTATACGCGATGCTTAATTAATTTGAAACAAATGACGTAACGCGGACGCGTGAGAATTTCGTGATTGCTTTTTTCGATGTGACAAAAAAGACTACGTACTATTTTTTTTTAAATGCTTAATAAAGTATCTATCTATTTATCTATGTACGCGCAGTGTGAATTTACTCACGATGATTAGATGCGACTTTAGAAAGATGCTTTATTAGACGACTCCTCTCTCTCTCTCTCTCTCTCTCTCTCTCTCTCTCTCCGCATCTCCGTGACATCAAATTAATCATCCTAGCCGTTACCTTGTAAACGTTATAATTAATGAGCCATTTAATAATGTCGCGAGTCAAAAGAACTGCTGAGATATACTTTGGTATCAGATTCATCGTATCTTCTTTATATAGAAGACGCCAAAAGCTAAAGTAAAAAGAACGGTTTTTCTCTCTGAAGATGTCGGAAGGTCAAAGACGTCCGATATAGAAGCGACGAAAAATTAAGCTGCAAAAATATGAATAAATAATGCAAATAAATTTTTCAATATCTCTCGAAAAGTTAATAATTTTTACAAATTATACAAATTATAATAATAACTAAAAATTTAAGAAATAACGACCGCGAATAACAAAATGTGAGAAAATGTTACTTTATTTATTTATCCTTATTTCATTTCAATAGAGTCAATGTTTCAGAGGAATTTAAAGTATATTCACGAGATTCGTACGAATTTCATTTATCTCGATCGCGAATTATATGTGTGTGTGTGTCCCGCGTTATCATTCGGGAGCAAGCGTGTCGAGAGCACGCCGCGAATGCGCGATACCGGAAACGGGTGACCGGAGGCGGTCACGTTATTCGCGGTCAGTTAACAGGGACACGTCTCCCTCTCGTCACGTCATTAAACGCCAGGTGAGCCACGCCGCGCTCGTTGATGCAGCATCGTGGAGCAACTTTGCCCCACCCGTTGCTCGTCGCGGCTTCTCGGCGTGGCGATGGATTTATCGCTTTTATGGACCGTCGATCGAAACCGCCTCAGCGAGTCTAAGGTCGCGCATCCCCTTCCTTTCTCCTCCCCCCCCTCCCCCCCTCACGGATCCTCTCGGGCTGTCGCGCGCTCGCGCCCCCGGGGTTAAGTGGCATTCCTCGGGAAGTTTTTATAATTATTTCCACGGAGGTGAGATCGTTAATCAGTAATTGGACGAGCGGTTCTCACAAGGGAAATAAGAGGAGAGAGGGCAGGGGGAAGGGAAGAGGATCGGTCGAGCCTCTATTACTACGTTGCTAAGAGAGTTCGAAAGGAACTTTCTTCCCTCCCTCCCCTCCCCTCCACTCTTCCCCCTTTCTCCTTCTCTCGAGAGATCCTTACATTTCCACGTAATGGTGTATACTTGCTAAGCGACACTTTTTACATCCGCTTTTTATAACGGCTTTATTACGCGCTTTACTAACCGCAATGTGTTGCGAGTGTCTTCTCTTGATTCGAGAGCATCTTCGACACGCCTCGGTCGCGCGAAAAACTCTTTCGCGATCGATAAACTAATAATATATATAAATTTCGTCAATTAAAAGAATAATCAACTTCACGATCGTTTTTCCTGCAGTCATCATAACCATAATTGACTTATCAAGAGATCAAGAAAGATCCAGCGGAACGAAAGAAGATTGTAAGAGGCAAGAGGAAGAGAAAGAGTGAGAGAGAGAGAGATAAATCTTTGCTAATTGGTATTAACGCACCTGCTGAGCAACGAGTTATTCGAAAATTATCCGATAAACGGATTGCGCCGGTCATCGATAAAGTGTTGATTACGAGAGAAAAGACCGCTCCACGCGGCGATTTCGATTAGCGCAGCGGGAGGGGGAGGGGGGGAGGGGAAAGCACGCGTGAACACGCCGTACGTAATAATTTCTTCGGCGCAGTCCCGCGGGCGAAATTCATTCGAGAACCCGCCCCGGGCGGGTGAAAATTTGATTCTCGGTCAGATTCTCGGGGTCCAGGTTCGCGCTCTCCGTCGGGAGGGCAAGTGGCATAATCAGCGCCGCTCACGTACGCCGATATTTAATCTCGCGTGTAATAATAATCACGACTCAAGGAGAGACACGGAGGAGAGCATCGCAAGAGAAGAGATCTCGCAAAGCTTAATTGCGAGAAATAATTTCGCGACAATTACGCGGAGGATCCAGCGTCTACTTTAGGCGAGACAGGCCGCGTTGCGTTTTGCGCGCCCGCTCTTTGATCTCTCGTCGTTTTACGTTGTACGAAGTAGCGTCGATTCGTTAAATTCTGACTTTTACTCCTTTCTCCATCGTCGCGTCTAGATTCAATCCCCTCGAGTTATTCTATTATCGTCGAGTCAACGAGCGGCCGATCATGATAATTCGACAACGATTGTCAATGAGCGATAATGCTACCTGAAAAAAAAGAGGTATGCCGTCGTAATAACACCTGCGTGCCGCAATGAATTTCACGAGAACGAGGGCCCGATATTTTGGCAACCGACGTCTCGACGTCACGCACGCGTATATCTGCTTAACCGCTTTAATTTGCGCTCGCGCCTACGAAGATCTGACGAGCGTTACCACCCTGGAGTATCAATGGAGAATAACGGTCGTAAATAATCAATGAAAAGAGCAGTGCGAGTGTGATGTGGCCATCTTCATAAGCAAACTGCATCTTATAATATCTTAATAATAATTAACACTTCCCATCACTAAATATTTTTTATATCAATATTTCCATCTCACATATATTGATCTTTATTAATTCGTCGTTATACAATCTTTTTGATTGTTTAATTACTAGCGATACCAATGTTGCAAAATATCGTTGCTCTTGGCCAAATGACCGACTATTGATATTTGTGATATTATGCGAAATTGGTGTTATCGAAGCTGTATTAAAAAGAAGTATCTCCAATCAGCATGTCGTTGACGATGAGAACGACACGACGTCGAGCGAACGCTTACTATAATTACGTAAAGGACCGTGGATTAATAATTATGCGATCGATGGAAAACGGTTGCGGATAAATCGCGATTACGCGCGATAGCGGCAGATCGATTGCGGAGGATTCTCTCGATAAGCGACGGATCCCGTCGTCTCCGGCCGGAAGTGCAGCATATTAAGATGCCACGACGTTGGTTCGCGTGGCTCGAGCGACAAGACGAGAAACGTGTTCGCGTAAGAAAATGTAGTACAAACTCACGCATTTTTTACTCGCTTCGCCTGATCGCGGATATATTGGCAAAGAGGACCGAAGGCACGCACGGTGGTCTCGCCTCGTGTGGTCCTCAGGTCGAGAGGAGTCCGCTGATAGCATTCTCACACACTCTCGTGGCTCTTTCTCCTCCTCCTCCTCCTTTTCCGTATCCTTCTTCTGCCAACGCGTCCCTCCTCGTCCTCTCTCGCCGCTCTTCTCGCGGCTCCTCTTCTCTCACCTCCCCTGCTTCCTTTCCCTCGCCACTACAACGTCGTCCAACGTCTTCCTCTTGTTCGTTTTCTTTCCCGACCATCACGAGATACTTCTGCCTGTACCCGAATGAGCCGCGATTTTTCGCAAGCTCTCCCCAAGCTCGTCCCATCTCCCTCCCTCCCTCTCGTTCGCCTCTTTCTCTCTCTCTATCTCGCTCGCGCTAGGCTCTCCTGCCCGGACGTATAACATACAATTACCTGAAGACCAGATTACACGGGGCATGGGAGAGGCTCTCCACGCTCGTTATGCCATCACAAAGCCGCGTTCACATTGGCCCACTTGAGACCAGCTTCTCTCCGAGACCCGAAGCAGGAGAGATGCGCTCTCGGTAAGAGACGAAGGGTGCGGGAGGGAGAGGAGGGAAACAGACCGCGCTGCCTTATCGTTTTCCTTCTTCGTCGGAATCGGTGCTCCGCGCCTATACTCTGGCCGTCGGGATTCGAGAGGGACGAACTCTTCATCTTTTCGGTAACGATCGACTCGGTCGGATCGGATCGGCTATCGGACGAATGCCGACAAGACCATATTTTCTGTCAGGAATGTTGGAAAAATGTCGAAATGTTGGGTGCGCGTCCACTCTTCGTATGTGTCGCGCATACACCGCGCGCAGGATGAAAATTTTCGACGCACACACGAAGAAACGTACGCACGCGGATTAAACGAGATCCCGTCTTTTTCTGATACGCAATAATTTTAAATCCTCACGCGCGGCCGGATGTTGCCGTATATGGATCATAACGCGCTACTGCTCATCGGCCGAGCGATGCCGTATAAGGAACGGGTAACGTTTTTTTTTTTTATTGCTCCTTGTTCTTTCACTCCACAATCCATGTACGTGCACGCTTCCGATCCATAATGAACACTTGTTGTACGCGATAAAGGAGAGAAAACCACCACCCGCAATATTCGCGTAATTTATAGAGAGACATACGCACGCGTCACTGACAATGCGACTACGCGTGTAGAAAAGTCTTAAAAAAGATAATTTAAACGTTTTAACATTTTTATAATTTTATGACATTGTATAAAAAGCTAGAGTATCAAAAACGTAGATAATTATTGAGACATTTTTATTACAAAAATATGAACGAATGAATTTTGTTTTTATTCGACGCATACAATATTCTTACTGTATCTCGCTGGAGTTATCTCGACGTATCTCGACATCGACTTTTCATCAGAGATTTCGAAACTCTTCGATCTTTCGAAAACTCGTGTCGCATTCTCCACTCTGTCATCATCCGTCGCGTTAACAAGTTCGCGGTAACTCTCGAGCTCGCGTCGATTTGAAAGCGCCGCTGACACATCTGCCGACGATCGTCGTCATCCTCCCCTCACTCATCTCGCGAGCTGAGCTACCACTTTACACCCTCGAGTGGCTGCCACCAATGAGACAACTTTCCACGATTAAGCCAAGTAATTTAATCTCGTACCACGTTTCCAACGGCTGGCAACGCGTTCAAGGCATTCGACACCTTGTTAACGCGCCGCGTCGACAATTATGGACGCAAGTATCTGTAGAATGCATTCGACGTTCGAATTATAATCGCACACCAACGCGGAGAAGATGAATCGTCGACGTCTTGAAGAGTGTGGCAACGCTAATTAACTCCTCTAGAGATACGAGAGATAGAAAGAGAGAGAGAGAGAGAGAGAGAGAGAGAGAGAGAGAGAGATGGAGTGTCTGGTCAATAAACACTATCTTTACGTTGACCGGCGCGATGATAATACACGCGTGACAGCTACTTATTATTTTATTATTATTTTAGTACAGTACGACTCTCTAGCGTATCTGTTCGCCATTTTTACGAGCAACGAATGCCATTTTTGTAGGCGGCACCTATACAAGCTCCCTCGTCGGCAGCTAAATGATTTTAAGGCCGTCCATTATGCCTCTTTATGGGACGCTTGTATCTAGTTAACTGCGCTGTCTAACGCTTGTAAAGTCTAAATATACGATTCGTCCGTAATTCTCTCGGGGGCTTTGGTTTCCGGAAATAGCCAACTAAGAAGAGACGCATAGAGATCCCTTCGCATAGAGGCCTCCGTGCCCTTCGTCCTAAACAAGCAATAAGTATGCCGTCAGTCTACAAGGTCGACAGTGTAAATTTCATTGTTCGCGTTATTACTCCGAGAATTTGACTTTAGAAAACTTGTTGACGGAAAGAATCATTGACGAGGGTTTACCGAGGAGGTCTGGCAACGAATAATTTTTTTCACCCGTACCTGCCCCTCCAGATGACAACCACCCGGAGTTTTCAAATGTCGGGATTGACTTGTGGAGGAGATTTATTGGCAGCGCAAAACGTTGTTTCGTGAAGAAGAGAAAAAGAAAATGTTCAAGGTTTCCGCATTGCTCGAATTCTCCCCGGTAGGACGACGCTATTAATTTGCGCGCCGCAGGACACATGAAGGACACGTCGCTCACCGTTAACAAACTAATGCGGAGGAAGCGAGGAGGTGGGGCCCGCCGGGCTCCCCGATCATTCTCTCTCGAATGAAATATTAGGGTCGACGATGTAAGAAGCTACCGCGAATCGCCGATAACTATCTCAAGGAGCGCCGCGGCGTCTCGCTACGTTAATAAATATTAATTATCCATCGCCCCACCTGTCCCCCTTCTCCCCCCTTTTTTTCCCTCGTCGGATTTAATAATTATATTTTCGCGAATAACCCTCCGGAACGTGAATCACTCCGCGCGTTCTCATGCAAAACCGCGCGCAAATTACAAACAACACCGCCGGAGAATCACGAGGAACGTTGACGGGTTAATCTCTCGGGCGCTTTACGGCTCTCTTTCCGGCCGTCGTCGATTTACGAGTCCGCTCTGTCCCACGAAAACGCTTTCCTCCTAACGATAATTATTATAATCAACTGTCAGTAGCTTGTTAGCCGTGCCACGCGGACGCGAATGCGTTAAATTAAATTTAAATCCCGGATGGTGTGCCGGGCGAGTCGTGTCGCGGGTGGAGCACGCGGGTCGAGCGCGGAAAAAGGGATACCTACGATCGAAGGGGAAGGAAGGCGGGAAAGAGAAAGAGAGAGAGAGAGAGAGAGACGCAGCACCGCTACACCAGCCTCACCATCGCCGTCGTCATCAGGTAGGGCATCCAAAAACGAAAACGCGCGCTCGCGCACTTTTTTAAGTAGCCAACTTGGAAGAATTATATTCTAGAAACCCGGTGGTCCTACGGAGATTGGACGATAATTACCACGTGCTGTACCGCGCGCAAGATAAGTAGTATTAATGCTGCCCGTGGAAACGATCCCTGGACCCCGCTATTATTATATACGCCAGCCCCACTCTAGCGATCCGCCGCTGCGTGAGACTACCTAGCTTGTTAACCTCGGAAATACGATAGAAAAAAAGATAAGGGAGAGAGAGAGAGAGAGAGAGAGAGAGAGGAAGAGGGGAAAAGGAGCGAGTATCGCATAGTTTCGTCGTCGCGATAAATTGAGATTGGTAAATAAGTTTATTATACCTATATACGCAGGGAGATTCTCTCTTCTTCTTAATTGCGTATTATTAATACAAATAAATTTCATTCCGTATCATTGTATGTGATCGAAAGCCGCACGATCAATATTTATAGGACACACTCGCTTTTTTTGAAAGATCAAATATCATGTATTTCTACTCTTATTATACGTACCTATATAATCGTGCATCAGCCTGTGAATAAAAAATATTTTTGATTGTTTAATTTCACAATAAAAATAGAATATTTTACGTTTATTTTTTATTATTTATACATAATAATGTAACAAGCTTTTAAAATCTTATGTTTAATTTTAAAATGTCGCCAGTAGAAAAATTAAAATTAAATTAATAGACGAGTGTTTGTACGACCAAACTGGCAATTTATTGTTTAATTGTTCTATCACGATCATATGGTTTTGGTTCTTATCAAGTGAACTGCGTTATAGTTAAAAAGTAGAAAGAGAAAAATCGAAATGTCAAACTGACATTGTGTCAACCACTATGTTTGAGATACTGAGAACGACTAAACGACCTTTATTAATCTATCGTATATGTTGTTTAAATTCTCTGTCTTTTTATTATTAACTCTCAAAAAGACACAGAGTATTTAAACAACATATACGATAGATTAATAAAGGTCGTTTAGTCGTTCTCAGTATCCCAAACATAGAGGTTGACACAATGTCAGTTTGACATTTCGATTTTTCTCTTTCTACTTTTTAACTATAACGCAGTTCACTTGATAAGGACCAAAACCATATGGTATATATAATTTGATTTACTTTAATCGATGAATTATTAATCTAATTGATTTTCGTCGGGATTTTCAATCGGAAATTTTATTATCGCATCGTTGAACGAGGATGAGTTACTTACTTTTTTCAGCGCGGCTCCGTAGTGATAGTGAATATTTTATGTAAAAACTATTCGCATACACACAATGTATTCGTTATCAGTATCGTCGATCGATTATTTACGAACGCGCTTTATTTCTTCGAGCTTGAATTCATCTCATCATCAAGTCTCACTCTTTATCACAGCATCTTTCATCAATGTCTGTAACTAATCCTTTAACGACTCACAAATTTCTCCGATCTAAAACCCGTGATTTTCCCGTTAAGTGCACAAGATGATAGATGGATGCATCGGTTGTATATAACCTCCGGAGTAACGGCGGGTTAAAGTTAAAACGCGCGTTTCCAGAGAAAGTGTAATGTACGAGCACAAGAATAACTACTGGCGATCACGAGGGCTGATGGAGTAATCTGACGTGAGTGAAAGTGAATCAGTGAACGATCAGCTGATCAATTTTTAATATATTCTACCGCGTCTCGATTTTATCGCCATATTTTGATAACCGTTAAAATTGAAAATCAATCGGCTGAGAAGTGAGATTTTTTTTCTCTATCAGATAAATTAGATTTTTTCGAAAAAAAAAAAAAAAATCTCGTTAGAATTGATAGTCCATAAACATCTGATCACTTGAAAGTTTATCTAATAGAAACTCGAGGTACATTACTTTGAACATAATCGGTTGAAATATCACACAGGAGGGATATTTTATGTATTCCACATTCATTAATAATAATCACTAGGCTATGTGTGTGTGTGTGCGAGAAGAAGGCGAGGAGGATGGATGTATCGCTTCTCAGAACTTTGATCCTTCTCTCATGTGCACGCGTACCCATCATCCGTCGCGAATAGCTAATCTATTTCGAGCCAACCTGTTAACCTCGGCCAGGTATTCTCTAGTCCGACGTCGTCGCGCGTTACACATCTCTTCATTATCGTTGGCGCGCGTCTAATAGCGCGGCGAGACTAAAACCTAATCCGACGGGAATTATCCTCGTAAGGCGATATCGGCGCGCCGCTATTTCGCAGGAAGGTTTTTTTTTTAGAAGTTCGATAAAGCGGAAGAGATCGGAGAGGCGCGACGGCATGAGCGACCTTGAAGAGTAACGACGTAAGAATTTAACTCCACCCTCTTCTACGCGGGAGGCTCGCAGGTTGTAAGCGATCTCGCGTGTGATCGTAAAACGGAATTAGGAAGAGAGGCTGGGATCGTTTTTTTTATTTTTTCGGATCGCATCCAAAGCAACGGAAGCACCTGCTGTGTTTCACGGATAGCTCGCTTATAAATTCAGCACGCCATCTCAGGGTCACAGCCATCATGGTTAGATGCTTAGTGGTTTCGAGCCGAACGATCGAGGGAGAGAAAGAGAGGTTTCGCCGCGTGCTAGAGGAGAAGAAGACCTTAGAGAAACGGGGTTATTACCGTCTTGTTAGGAAGGCAGCTGCTGTTCTCCATTTAAGCTCGAACAATTAAATTGTCCGATCTCCTGCGCGATCTCCGACTCCACGTTTCTCTCCTGCCTATACCTACTCATCTCCCTCGTCGCCTCCTGCTTAACGCGACGACAGTTCGGCACGGCAATCGGGGGAGATGATGATGCGTGAGTTTTCGTGCATTCGCGGCAGATCGAGTAGTCCGTCGAGCCGCAATTAGCCGGACCGACGGAAGAGTCCTCCGGATCGCCCGAGACCCGCCTCTCGATATTATCGGAAACATTGGCGATAGCATCGAGGGAGACGTCTCTCCAGAGAGAGGCAGAGAGAGAGACAGAGCTAGAGAGATAAAACGATGAAAGTTTATTATCGTTCTAGGGCAAGAACTCCTCTAACAACAATATTGGCATTTTGAAAGAAAGAAAAAAAGAAAGAGAGAGAGAGAGAGAGAGAGAGAGACGTCTTGTAACTTTCCGTATCTTTATCATCGCGTTTGGAAAGACCGAAAATCGTGCTGTGAGGCGTGACCGCGTGCTGGGTGAGGACCGGATGCGGACGGTTTCGGACGTGGCACGTTAACGCGTAACGAGGAGACGCGCCCAGAAGATGAAATTATTAGTTTCCTTTTTGGCGCGAGACCTTTTTATTCCGTGCCCGCGCCCCGAGGGCTATTAAGCGAGCCGCGCGATTTCGCCGCGATCGAGCGAGCGAATGGGTGCGGACCGTCCGCATCATCGGCCGACCGACAATCCGTGACAGACAGGTCGCGTTTCCTCCCGGCACTCCGGCTCTCAGCCCCGTTAAAAGCTTCTTGAAAGCCGAACGGCTTTTTTACTTGTCGACTTCTCGGACCAATTAGAGGCGCCCTCGAGGAATCTCGCAATATAAAGATGAATATATAAATATCAATCGATCGCGCGTAAAATTAAACTAACTTCTAAGCCGTATCGGACCGCTAAGTCACAAAGTATTTGCTTGCTTGCGACGGCATTTTTTAAGATTAACAATTTATTAATAATAATAATATTAAATTTATTAATAATAATATTAATAATTTATTAGTAATAATATTTTATTATTTTTTAAGATTAATTTCGCGTGAATTTTAACGCGAAAATTTTTCGCCTTACTGTGTGCGCAGCCGCAGCACGCGACGTGGATGCGCTCGGAATGTGATCGGCGCAACAGTTTACTTTGATTGGCTTTCCGACAGATCGCCATCCCGATTGCCCCTATAAATTTGCGCTCGCGCGTCTCGCGATGCACTTACGTGCCGCACGTACGGCCCGTAAATTTTACGACCGCTCCCGGGTGATCCGGTAGGATGGGATGCTGAGGGGATGGGGAGGAGGGGGGCACTCGCGGTTCCCTTCACCGATTTCGCGACATTGATTCGCCCATTATTCATCCCTGACGTTGCCGATGATGGATCGCCGGTGGTGTTGGTCGATCAGTCGAATGACGAAAATGCTTTGCACGCGTATTCTGCGTAGATAAGTGCCAATACCTACGTATTCGAATCATGTCCCGTCTCTTTGTCCATCATTTTTATTTTGTTTTAACGAACCGATCGAGAGAGTCCCGGAGTAGGGTAAGTTCGGGATTGCGTTTGATGACGTCATTCTAAAGCGAAAATTCTTTCGATTAATAATGATTTTAAGAACGTTAATGTTTATTACTTTAAAATAAAAAAATATGTTTTTAAAATTATTAATAGTGTCACACACAATTCTGTTGCTTCAGAAATATAATAATACATGATTAATGTGAAAAAAGATTTTGCAAAAAACGCAGAATTCTTATAGAATGACACATTTTTGTCATACTCGTTTGTCCATCATTTTTATTTTGTTTTAACGAACCGATTGAGAGAGTCCTGCGAAAACCTAGGGTAAGGTAAGGTTCGGGATCGCGTTTGATGACATCATTCTAAAGCGAGAATTTTTTCAATTAATAATAGGTTTTAAGAATATTGAATGTTTATTACTTTGAAATAAAAAAAATATATGTTTTTAAAATTATTAATAGTGTCACACACAATTCTGTTGCTTCAGAAATACAATAATACATGATTAATGTTAGAAAAGAATTTTGCAAAGAATTTTTACAGAATGATACATTCTTTCGTCACGCCCGATAGTGCACAACAAAAGAAAGTTAGAGATAATGCTGACTTTCAAAAAAGGGTTCTGCATTTTACCGCTAATGACTTTTTTAGGGCCCTTTGGCAGATATGAAGAAAAGGGTAAAGAGAAAATGTCCACTTTCCACGTCATACAACTTTAGAAAACATCCGACAAATATTTCGGGAAAAAATCATTCTGTCCCTTAGGGGATCTTAGCGTATCCTTGAGATTTAAGTTTTGTTAGTTGCCTTATAAAGATTTTATATAGCCTTTGAAAATGAGGAGCGCTGCGGAAAGAAGAGGGTGTGCGCGATGAAGCAGAAAATCGAGCAGGATGCCTCATGCGAGAGCCGCCGCATCGTGCAGGCTCTCGTGATGCACGAGTATCCGAATATAATGACGGATTATCGTGGCATTAATACCTTGTTTAACCAACAAACGGGTTGGTTAAACCCCCACCTCGGCATGCCGTTTAAGAAATAAAATATGACGACCGTGCCCCGGGGCGACCAGAGCGTGTCTTGCTCCCCTTTCCTCTCTCGCAGCGCCCCTTCAACATATTCTTTCGTACGTGGTACCCTTTAATGTCCGTTTCTGGAATCCGCGTGGCTCGATAATTTTGAACGGACAAGCGTGTTTTATATCCCAAATGATTCATTTGCGACAAAAACAACGCTCGATGATAATAACGTGTCGCTGGAAACGCATATCGTGTTATGCACTCTGGAAAGACTGTCGCGGTATAATGAAAAAGAAAGAAAAAAAAAAATCGTATAACGGAGATCGCTGAGGCGGAGAGAAAATGACCGGTGATGATGACCGTCTTCCCTTCCAAGTACCGACAATCCCTGAACATTATCTCTCGACTTCAGCCAAAGAGCCTTCAGTCGAGTATTTGGCGCGGAGGAAAACGAAGCGATGCGATGCTCGAAAGAGAAAATGAAAGTTTTGCCGATTCGAAGATAGATCGATTGATTTTTCATTCGAAATTCGTCCCCGTCGTCCTCATCGATCGTTAGTAATTAAAACAAGTTCTTCTCGATAAATTCGTCGACGGTTGGAGAGGAGCGACGAATAACTTTTCCGACCTCATCGTCCGATTCCTTCCACTTTAAGTCACTCGCTTACGCCGCGTAATATAGATGTAGGTAGATGTAAAGCACTCGGAGGGCTGCAGCTGCAGTTGCCCTCTCGGCCACGAGAGAGCAAAGAGTGAGTTCCGTTGAAAGCGAACAGGCTCGGGGGTTTCAAAGAGTGTTAATTAATTTTCTTTGCGCCTCGCGCCGTAGACTTTGACGTGCCGCGAGGTTTTTTTCCTCTTCGATGGTTGCCGCGTCTCGCGGCAACTGCGACCCTTCATATTTCGCAATTTAAGTTGCTCAGCAAAGAAAGATACCATTGTTACTTCACGGAGCAAGTCGATCCGCCAGGAACAGAATATCAGAATATCTCCGCGGCTCTCGCGACGACGGCAAACTGTTAAGGAAAATGTCTCGATAGTTACAAAGGGAACATGACGTAAAAGATTTCTTCCCACGGATCGTTATATCAAAGCCTCCTCTAACGATTTTGTTTAAATTAAATAATTAGAGAAATATATAGATAATATATTCGGGTAATATTAACTTTTTATTAATATCGGCTATAAATATAATAATTTTTATTTCTATTTTATAACTAATAATTCTTTATCTAGTTTGTCTTTTTATATGCAAAGAAACCGACATTCGTATCAGTACACAGCTTTTGATACGCACAATTTCTTTGGTGTGAATTTTCCTCTCCTTTATCTCCCTTTACATCCACAATCCGCTATAATATACAATGGTGTCTCTTGTCGCATTGCACTCGAACTGAGTGCGGATGTAAATAACGCTCAAGGCTTTTTACGTTTCCGTTCGTAACGGTGAAAGTTCGATCATTCCTTATAAAAGAAAAATGACATTCGTCGCGGTTACGGACGTACGTATAGACTTGGTATTTAGGCGGCTTAATGCACGCTATCTTCCGGACGGAAACCCGAGGGAAAGAGTCATTATACGCTAATCCGCTTTCTAATTGTAAGCGGCGGTGACATGGCTTTACCGAAGGGTCCTTCTTCCTAGGAAAAGGCTCTTTGTGGTTAATGCCTTTTCGACTTTTACCGCGAACCTTCTCTTGCCGCCGACCACCCCCGAGGAGCATCGCTCCTCGAGCCGCTCCTTTGACTACGTGAATGGGATACGTGACGGGCTTAGATATTTTCCCTTTTCGATCCTAATTATTCCGCGTTGCTGTGCGCACGCGCGCCCAGTCATCTCAACCCCTTCGCAAGTCTCGACCACGTAATCAAAATTTATCACTGCTAGCTACATGTTTAAATCTTAACAAAGGACGGCGGCGGAGGTCTCGGATGGCGTTCTTCACGAACTTTCTCCTACTATCGGGAATACTAACGAGATTAACGCGGACCCCCGGTTTGTATAGTCGCGTGCATGGAGGAGGGACGAATGTAGAGATAAAAAGAGAAGGAATCGTGCGTGGAAAAAATCGCCGTCGAAATTTGCCGTGCAAAAATATGTCCCTGTCGTTCGAAAACGCTGGATACTAGACTACTAGGTTGCCCCCGAGAGTATCGCGGGGATGAAATATGATTACCGGATTTGTCAAAAACAGCTGTGCCATGGACATTTGTTGGCCCGGGCGTGAAATTAAACCCCACGAAACTGTAACGATCGAAATTATTCGAAATGCGTTACGATCTTACGTCACTTTATTCTCTAATGGACGGATGGTAGCGTCGAAATGTGCGTGGGTATAAAAAAATAGCGGGCAATACCTGTGCACAGCTGTGACATTTTGCAAGGAATATAGAGAATGAATTCTCTTTTAATAAAAATGCAATAATTGTAATGATTCTATGTAAATCATAATTGTTTAAATTACAATTTATATAAAAATTTTATAATTAAAACTTTAAAAATTATTTAAGACTCAAGATTAAAACATTGCGTTTAAAAGCGATCATTTCCCGTCATTCGATTAATTTTTTGCCTCTCTTATCGTTCTATGAAAGGACAATGGCGTATAATTATACAACTTGTAACGTGCAGACACGCGCATTATAATGCTAAGTTTGCATGCAATTATACGAAACATCTTTTGGAACATCCCCTCCCCCTTTTCCCCCCACGGCAATTTTTTGCAAATGTGGCAGAGGCAACCGCGTGCGACGCCACACGCACCGGAAAGCACCGGAGCAAGGGGATAACGTCCATTTGTAAAGTCCGGTCGACTCATAAATCCGGTGCAGCTTTGATCCGCAGGCCGCAAAAGGGGGGCAGTGGGCCGAGACCGGGTGGCGAGGAAACGCTCGCTCGGAGCAAGAGGAAGGAGGAAAACGAAGGGGGGGGAAGGTAGGAGCGGCGGAAGGTGAGAGAAGGCGGGAGGCAAAGAAAAGAAGGTGACGCAGGTTGCGTGCGGGTGGTCCCCTGCGGCATATACGTAGATCGCAGGTACGTCACGCGTTTTTACTCCGTTCGTAGGATGCCCCCTTTACTGGCTCTCTCTCTCTCTCGGCGTATATAAGACGCTGCGGAATTCGCGTCGTGCGAATAGCAGCAACGGACATCAGGGAAAAAGCATTAAAGCGCACGGTAGCGCCGAGATGTCGTCGCTTCAGGGGACGGGGATTATCTTATCGCGAACAGAGCACTTCCTTGTCTTGCATTTTTCTTTTTCTACTATAGAAATTTCTATTAAGATGTTAGAAACATTTTTTAACTACTTGTTCTCGATAATTTTACGAAATAATTAGAGTCGTTATTTTTTAATTAATTTACTAATTAAAAGATACTTTATTTTATATATATACGAAAAAAGATTAGAAAAACGATTAGAAAACATTTGGAAGAGTAAATTTGTTTGATACTCATCGCAGAGAGAGAGAGAGAGAGAGAGAGAGAGAGAGAGGCAGCTAATTTATTTTTCAGAGAAACAATATGTCACTTTATTGCAACACGACAACCTTCTTCTAGCTCTTTCGACACAATGAAGTGGCGCGGCGAGATCCCCGGAATCCCCAGTTAAGATTTCATCCGTTCCCTCTCGCGCCTTCGCCCGCTCACTGGCGTACCGGATCCACCTACGCCTCGCGTCTGACAATGAGTCACGGATGGCGCGTCGTTCTGGGAACGTTGTTTCTGCGCTAGCGGTTTTTGTCAAGCCGATCGCGTCGTGGCTGTCATTCCTCAAACCGGAGATCGCAGAGAAGGACAGAGTAGCTCACCGAGACTTGCCAGAGCGCGCGATTCTGGTTTGTGTTTCGGCCCCTGTGATCGCGCCTTCGTCGGGTCGACGCGCGCCCGCCTTCTCGTCCCTTCCCCCTTTCGATCCCACTCGATCCAGCTGCGTGGCGTCACGCTTCCGTAGCAGCGGACTTTGTTCCCCATCAGCGCGAATCTGCCTCGTTCAATCTTCCGCACTTTCGCCGACGAATTAATTCGCTTTTAGACAGAGGCTGGTCGGATAATTTCTATTTGTTCGGCGGGGATTTTTCGTTTCGCCGGCTCAACGAGGGAGAGAGTATACGCCTCTCGGACACTCTCGCACATGCCAGGATTTTTATAAATCCTTTTGCAATAATTTCGAAACCACACGAGACGACATCTCGTCGTCTTTGTCATTCGACGCGGCAGCCTCGCAGACCGTCACGCGTGTTTAGTTTCTTCAATCACAGCTTGCTTCTTTCTTCCGCTTTTCTCCTTTCTCGCAGCCCATTGGGAGCCCTTAATCGTTACGGTTTTGAGGTACCTATATAGGTACCATAACAGTCCGTGATTTGCTTCGCACCTAACATAACGCACCGTCGGGCGTCTCTCAAACTTTCCGACGATGATCTTGCCAACCAAAACCTTTGTGCTAAGCCTCAATTCTTTCCGCAGACAATATTCATTTTTGAAATCTTGTAAAAATTTATGAAAAGCCGTATTATATTTTGCCACGTAAGTGACGGAATATTATTTATTTGACAAATAGATCTTTTGTAACTCTTTGTTGTAAAAAAGACAGCAGGTAAAAAAATAGAATTCTTTCTTCCACTTACTATTTAAATTATTTATATTACAAGATAAAGAGGTATATACGTTTATAAATTCAATAATTTAATTGCATAAATGCTATACTAAATAACGTTTTTTCAAAATTTATCTAACGTGACATTTGAATTATCATAAAAAAGTAATGTTTATTAATAATATTTATTTTTTTATGGGAAAGTGATTTAATTTAATGAGAATTTACGAATATATATATATAATTTTAATAATTGAATAATTATTGATGTGATATTAGATGAATTACATTCTCAAGTTATATATAACATTGCATTTTTATTCTTACGAAATATCAATTATGAAATTCTACTTGATGAAATATAAATCAATTAATTTTATAATGTTTACGAATTATGTGATAGAGAATTGTCTCGACTCTAGAATAATAATACGTCTGTTCTCTCTTCGTTGCATTCCGCATAATTTGTTTTCTCTAATTGCTGCTGACGTATTATTATCTTATAAATCGTTATTTCTTTTGAATCAAGCATGAAATATGGACGTCGAGTTTTGCTCTTTCATCGTTTTTCAGACAAGTTTTTTCCATGCCTTTATTTTGCCAGCAGTAACGAGCAGATTGTAACAAGTCGTCTAACGTGAAAATCACCGGCATCATCATGGTCATTTAATCGCTGACAGAGTTTACGTCGGTCAAATGTGTATTATGATTGTTAACGGCATGTTAATGGCATGATTGGCTTGATGCAGAATACTTAATTGTCAAATCGATTTATTGCCGCTGAATCAGCTGACAATAGTCATTAGATGCGAGAATACGATTTCTTGGCTCATTTACGATATTTTTTATACGTTTTATGATTCACAATTCTCGACGTCCTCGTTGCCGATTCCACGTTGAAAGTAGGAGCAAAATTTTGCTTACTCGGGGAAACAGCGACGAAAAAGAACACGGAGAGAGAAGTAGACGCGTTGTCTCGTCTGTCATGTAAAGTATCTCTTTTTTCTTCTTTTCATTGTACTCTTTTAATCCTGACTCCGCAATTACGTTTATCGGAATCACGATGGCGAGAACTGGGAGAGACGCCGAAGGTGCGACAAAGAATTCTCCTTCGCGATGCCGCTTGAATTGCAGGAAAGGAGGCGACTCTGCCGGCCATACGTCATAATTAAACAAAGTCCTGCGACAGGACCACCCAGCTAGCGGATCCACCCCTATCCATTAGCCTCTATTAAATCAAAGCCGCGGCGACGCAATAGTGGCTTGAGCGCGCGTTTATGAAATCAAAGTTTATGACCCGACACTATCAAGAGAGGCGAATACACGTACACGTACCGTGTGGAATCATTCCAGTACACGCACAGAAGCTTTCTTCTCACGCTCTCTACGCTCGCGCGCCTCAGTCATCGTCTCGAAGATAACATTGTCTATCGCGCGAGAGACAGCGTTTGGAATTCATTATACACTTCGCAGTAACGTGCGTTTAATGTTTAATGTTTTTCGAAAAACTTGCGAGTTAGTTTTCATAAAGGAATGTTAAATAGAAGATAAAACACGCGTACGGATTGTATCCATGAAACATTACGTAGCCGAGCTATCATCTAGTGCACGTCATTCTCTGTGCACGCTTTTTAGAATATTTTTAAATAATCGATACGTGCGCTCGCTGTCATTTCAATCAAAGAATCTATTTGAGGAAAACGCATAATTTATCTACAAAAGGAAAAATTATAATCAATAAAGTATTTCAACAAATTGACTTTAAATTAAAATTTCTTTAAAAAATTTAAAGATTAATCATAAATAGGAATCGATAAAACTGATATGACTTTTTATTTTTTGTCAACGATACTTTTATTAAGGAAGAAAAAAAAAAAATATTGTGAAGGAATGTGAATAAACGTTCTGACGAAAGGAAAAGGACGCAAGAGACGCCGCCAAGTCACGGTACACGAATTTTGAAGCGATTTTCTCGTCCGCGTAGATCTCTCGCCAACAATGATCCAGATGCACGCGTGCATCTGACGTTTCTTGGTTCGGCTCGGTAGAGGGTGGTTCATAGAAGACGGCCCGTACGGTCCCGCGGTATCCGGTTAAATTGGTCACGGACCGGAACACGTGTTAGCCGGTATCCCTGACGAATCGCGTCACGTTTTTCCCACACAGAGCATCTCTTCGATCTCTCGCTCCGTCGACGCGGAAGTCACACATGAACTCGACGGATTATATTCGCCGGCGCGTTTCCTCGCATTTCGGAATTAAGTAAGCCGAGTAAATATCGCATGTTGGCTAAATATTTTGTAGATGTATAAGATCTTACGTTATTCTCTCGCTCTTTCCTTCCCTTTTCTCTCGCGAGGAAAAGGTGAAAAGGTTCGACTCGTGCTAACACGAGCGGCGACGGCGCGCGGTGCTCGAGACAGTTCCTCTCGAGCATTCTGCTGTTTGCTCTTCGAATTTTTTGACAGTGAGTCGATTATCCGGACCTCTCTCGTAAGACTTTTCACGCCCTTGCCAAGCATATGTTCGGATAGCCGCGGCTATGTCGACTATGCCATACGTATGTATGAATGTGTGTATTCGAGCCAAGATGTTTGCTCTCTTACCCTCTCAGGTGGTTATCGATCGCGCGCCGAGCACCGAACCGTGCCGATGACAAAATTCATTTGCGCCCTCAGCTGACTCGTTTCTTTTTCTCATTAGCGATATTGAAGATAAAGGCTCGCCGTTAAGTACATGAAGGGGAGGAAGGGGAATATTACGTACGTCGAGGCGCTCGTTGGGCGTCATCTTGTAAGAGAGCTCGTCAGTTGGTATCGCGGAGAAAGCGCGGAAACGTGCCGCGGAATAAATTTTGCCGGAGGATTCGTTTTATAAGCGAACAACGTTATCCAGATGCCACACACCTCTTTTACGTCGGACGATTATAAAAAGCTAGAGAATTAATCGAGCTGATAGTTTTTATGGAATTAGGAAAAAGGACGATGAAAGAAGCTAATCCTATTATGAAATCAAATATGAATCTAGTTGAAAATAAAAATATATCTTCAAAATTTATTTTATTTTAGTACCCTTTATCTCAATGCTAAAAAAAAAGACCAATTATATCTCCTTCGATGTTCACGTTAATTAAAGAAAAATATCGAAAAACAAATATTTGACGTCTCGGAGACGATAAGGTCCGACATCCATTTTGATTACTCGAGCGTATCGGAACATTTCTCGATGGATCTCATCAATAAAATCAGCAGCTGCTGCTTTTTGTCGGCGGCGTGATTTCTCAGAACAGAGTTCTCGGCATAAGGAATCGATCGATCGAGCGGTATCTACAGATCCGCGACCGATGGACGAGCGATCTAAGCGATGTGAGATGAGCAGGCAAGAGGACAAGCTTCATGGGAGATGCCCCGTGAGCGGGCGAGACGAACGCGGATTAGACACGGGCTATGGGGGACTGCGCGCCACCCGGCTTTTCGGCCTGGCCTGGGATTTTACTCGAGTGGATACACCGGCCGGTTTCTCTATCGAGAGGAACGTTCCGCTGAATGGATCTAATTCCAGTCAGACTTCCATTTTCCACTCGCGAAAAATGCCAAACTGCGGACAAGCGAAACGGTAATCTCCCCTTTCTTCTGCATTTATTGTCGTAATATAAAAAAAAGCATGAGATCTTTCAAATTTTTAAAAATATTAAACTTTCTCACACTTGTTGCGATTGCATAACTCGTATTATATGAACTACAGAAATTAAATATAACAAAAACAGATTAATAAAAACATATATAGATTAATTAAAACATATATGAAAAAATTGATAAAGATGACAATAAATTAGAATTTTATAAGAAGAATTTTCAAAAACTGTTTTAGTTTATTCATTAATATTATAACGGGTCTCTATTATTTTATTCTTTTTTATCTCTATTATTATTTGTTATTAATGTTTGGTTCAATCTTTCTCTCTCTTCTTTTATTCTCTCTTTCTTTCCCGCGGGCGCGCGCGCGGCTAAATGGTCTATATGACGGAAATGAAGGACACGTGTTCAGTCGCGAGGGTGGTCCAGATACCACCCAACTTCCCTTTTATTATTAGGTCAGGGCTTTTCAGGATGATGAGAAGAGAGCGTTCCCTTCGCGGGTGCTTTTCACGAGAGATTCATTTTTACTCGTGAGAAATCGAGAATTTTTCGAACGAAATTCTCATATGAAAACGCTAACTACTTTAATTTAGCTCCAATTTTACACTAGCTAAAAAAAATATCGCGATAAAAGAATTTTCATCTTTTTATGGACGGAACAAATTGAATGTCATGATTCGTTTAAAATTGCGGATCCATTCAGAGATTTTCAACTCGCTTGAAATCGAATCGCCTCTCTCTCTCTCTCTCTCTCTCCTTCTCCGCAGAACAAAATATGTGGAAAACCTGTATACGATAGTATACACAAAAATCGACTAAAAAACAATGTTTTATTATCCAGCACACAATGCTCGATATGAACGGTTATATTTTTGTTTTTTAGTTTTGATACTTTTTTCCCGCCCGTACTTGTCACTCATAAAATGTTCGATCAAAGTGATAAAAAAAAAAAAGTAGCGATTTCAATATTCAATTTTAATATGCGGTTGAGGCCATCACGTTTATATAAAGACAAAACAGTTAAATATAAAACATCAACTGTAAAAAGTCGACGTTCTACATACGGTACTTTATTTGCCTAATCTGTATTCAAGATCGAAATCTTGTTCCATCGCGTATACCTGCATTATCAATAAAGCACTTTAATCGAAGACCCACGATGACCTAGACTTCCTGTCACACGCTAGTTCATTTTACATCACGATCAATATACTTGTAAGAAACCGATGGTCTTTGACAATAATGCGCGCGTGATTTTTACTTGATAAAACTATAACAGTTATCGACTCTAAATGATCTAATTAATTATTGATAATATTAATTTTTTTTTTTTGAAAATGAACTTTTCAAGAATCTTATTAGAGAATTTTTTTCTACATTTAAGTATTTATTTATCTGTCGTTTATAAATACATAAATTTCAAAAATATTAACCGATTGATTTCGATTATAGAAGCGAAATACGAAAATAAAATTTTAATTGAAAATCAATTGTAAAAGTATTTTAAATTTTAAATCTTAAATCTTAAATAACGTTGAAAACGTTTAAAGAGAGATAGAACTATACTCTCCCTAATGCACATGAAATTATTCGTAAATAAATTTGAAATATGCATGCTTGACAAAACTAATTTTGCAGAAGTAACAGTTATAAAACATAATATTTATTATGCATTCGAAAATAGTTAAGTAAGTTTTTCAAAAATAATATACGAGTAATAAATATAATGTAAATTTATTTGCCGATTTCATTGCTTTTCAGCACAAAATTCCAAACATTTTTGCATCATCTGCGTAAATAAATAAATATGATAAATAATAAAATAACTATTCGAGAATTGTGTCAGAATTTGTATATTTACAGCAAAATTTGATTCAGAGATACGGATTTAAGGTGCAGAGTTGACAATATTAACTCTGTATCAGACGTGTTTAAATCCCAGGGATGAAATTTGTCGTGTCACGAGTAATTTCGAAGAATGTACACGCCGTTGGTAATATTTCTTGAATAAGTCGAGGCTGCCTGCAATAACACAACCGCGGGCAGAAACATAAGCCTCGGAAGTAAGTTTTGCTACGTTCCACACAACTCTGCTCTTCCCTCTCTCTCTCTCTCTCTCTCTCTCTCTCTCTCTCTCTCTCTCTCTCTCTTTCATGGGTGATGGAGAGCACTTGCATATTTACCCTTGGCCCGTGCCCTTACCCTCAGCTCTTGTCAAATGGACCGTTTTATTCGGGAAACATTCCGTCAGTCCTTCATTTTCCGATTCACCCTTCGCGCTCTTTTGTTTTTCACAATTGGCGCGATATCTCCTCCCCGCAACGATGCCCTTTGGAGCATCCTTGACTCGAATGTGTCTAGAGACGGCAGACAAGAGACTTTTTTTTTTTTTGCGAATTAAACCTCGCCGTCACGTTCCGTTGTGCGATACACGGAGCCTTTGCGCGCAAAGCTGACACTGTCGCAAAATGACACCTTAATTCATTTTACGTGGATACATTCGGCTCCCCTTCGTCGATTTTCTGACGTTCTGCCATTTAATTAATAATCAATACGTAGATATAGTGACAAAATATTTACGTAGGATAAATAAATTTGTTTTCGCGCAGATTGACTACATGAAAGCAAAGATTGCTTGTGTTTAAACATAATTAAATTACTTGTCGTGCGAATATTGATTAAATATTCGCAATGGACGATTTTTAGATCGATCGCGTGGTACATTTTCATTTAAACGTCACGCCTGATTTTTGAGGCGCTGTTAGTTAACCGCTTATAAATTTTTGAGCGCAAAAGTGAATGGCAGCTAGAAAAATTCGTCAGTGATTCTTTCTCTTTTTTTTTTTTTCTCCCGCCACTCCCGTGCAATTTGACGGTGGGAAATGCAATACGAACGCGCGCCATAATAATAAACCACAACTCGGAACACTCAGTTTGATATCATTGCTCGTGTAAATGTTGCGCTCGCGCCATTAGCGTCCTTTATCTCCGACAAGTAAATTTCCCCGGGACATTTATTGTCAGTGCTTATGGTTAACGCACTCGCTGCATGGGCAGTACAAAGGTATCTTTTAAGCTAATACTAATTAAGCGTCGTCGCGCTCATCTTTATTAGGGCTCGGCTATAGATACCCTACTTACGTTATGCGCCCCGATGCATGCACGTTCCAACATATAATTCTGCGGCTTTATCCTTCTCGCTGCATTTAATCAGCCGTTTAATCTTACCATCGAATTTCCAGCAATTACGACAAAAATATGATATGATTTTCTGCCGCAATGGCGATCCACAGAAAGATTTGATTATATTCTAAAAATATTCGTCGATTATATTCTAAAGATGTAACATTTATTATAGACTTAAAAACATACTAATTTATACAGCCACTTAGTTTTTATTACGAGCGCGTCTCTGTTGTTGACAGGCACGATTGACTCCCGTAACGATTCATATTTATCGCTTGTTTATCTTTCAGTGTTGATTCTCCACATCACTCATCGTTCCCATTGCGAGGAACATTTTCGTGAGGGTCGCCCTGTATCTTCAATGACCTTAGCGCCCCTTATATTTTCACGAATTCGTGCTGCACTGATAATAATTTATGCGCCAAGCGAAACGTATTCGATAAGTACATTGCGCAATGTAATCACGATAATTAAATTTTGCGGAAAATAATGCTCTTATAGGGCCGCGTATTATTTATTTGGAGAAAATTAGAAAATAATAGCATTTACATTCACTTTGTATTTTATAAATATTCTCGTAAATGGAGCGTCTCTTTATTATATATTAGCCTTGACACAGTGAGAACAATAAATTATATGTATATATATATATTTTTTTCTTTTTTTTTTGGAAACACGAGGTATTTATGCAACTTTTGTAAAGTACTTTTCACATGATCGATCCTCCTCGAAATGTTTAACATATCGTGGCTAATCTTCACCGCGTGTACATAACGAGAGAACTTTTTTAGTTGCTACGTCAGCGTATGTTGTGTCATAATATTATCGGTGCTATCAATAATTATAGAAAATTTCAAACTTTTGCCACGGGGCAATTTCGTGGTAACACGAGACACGCGTTACGACACACGAAAGGAACACGTTACGCCTCCTTCTCCGAGAAAACACGACGGCGAACGATAAGATCCTCTTTTTGGCCGCCGTCGTACAATGTATCCCTCTTCGTCCTGTCGGGATTTCGAAGATGACGGAGTCGTGCACGCTCTTCTCTTCCTCTCGCTCTCTGACTCTCGATGCTTGATGGCCCGTTGTGGTGCAATCAACTCGAATAAGGTAGGAAGAGAGAGAGAGAGAGAACGAATGCGATGTGGGAGGAAGGACGAGGGTCACTAGAATGGGCACTTAATACGGAATAACTCGTGTGATTCCGTGGCGTGATGCGACGATGACTGTCGAAAATATCGACGTGGCGGAGAGATCTCCCAGTGTAATTGCCACAGAAATTGACACACAGGCTCGGCCGCGCGCGGACGGGCTCGTTTATACTTTTTAATCAAAGCAGAGGCTGTTGTGCATTCGCGACAAGACGATTATTATTTATTTTTTGCTCGTTATCGTCCATCGATGTTATTTAGCGCTGCGTGTACCTTTAACGAGCACGATGACTTTCTCTCTTTCTTTCTTTCTTCTCCTTCTCTCTCTCTCTCTCTCCCTCTCTCGCCGTTATAAATCATCGAATATTATCTATGCGAACAGTTTGTAGCCGGCTGGGCGCCAAAAAGTATCGCAAGAACGTAATAGACTTTCGGGACAAGAAGCCGATTTGCCGGCGATTGTCGCGTTATCGGCGCGTAATTAATCCCGAGACGACGACCGCATTCTGCGAGACTAGTTTGCAATCAATTCTGACGCGGGTGAGTTCATTAATTTACATCGAGAAATTCTATGCCGACAATTCAATGAATAGGCAAGAGATTTGAATAATCTCTAAAAAGTGATCCGCACGCGCGCGCGCGTTTTTATTCGATTCCTATAATATTTCAGACACGTCGCATGTGTCTCATCTTCCTCTTCGCTTTATCCATCAATTACGTTTCTCTCTCGGCAATAATTTTCATCCTTATTAAAATACCTTGCGATTCAATCGGGAATGAAAATGTTCCTTTTGGCGATCGAAAAGGAACGCAGCTGCTATCTGAGAAATTACTTATCGCGTTCAGTGAATTTATTTTGGAATTACGCTAACTGTCAGGAAAGACGTTCCGTGCGTTAATCCGACGAGGCGATTTGCTCGCTTTATCTCGGCCGGCGTTCCTCATTTTCGATCCCGGAGCGGAGGAAAACTACTCACTTAAGATAAAGTATCTGCCTCGTACACAACCGAATCGAACCCGAGACGGGCTGCTATCGCGACCGAGTGCTTGTCGTCGTGAGCGAGCACGTCATCGTTCTAATTAATTCCAACGCCCCACGTTCGATTGATCAAGATATAGCGAACGGTGCAATTAGCGGCTCTTCCATCGAGGGCTGATTGATGCACCGGCGCCTCCGCTTCTTCCCTCGACGTGACGCAAAAAGGCGAAAACCGATAAGGCGCGTACTGACTTGTGCATTTTTCCGCCGTCCCGGAACGGTCCTTCGATCGTTCTTACAGGTATCAGCCGTAGCGGAAGAGCCACCAAGTGCCATGCACATATCGAAAAATGCACAATAACTTTCATGTGAAAAAAAAAAAAAAAACAAGATCGAAATAAAGACCAATATGTGAGAGAGTTATACAATCACATTGCAATACAAAAATATGTAATATATATTTAAAACAAGATGAAAATTATGCAAATTAAAAACACATTGCACATTGCTTCCTCATAATTTTATTTTGCGCACAAAGATTAAGTTCTTTAAAGCAAGCGGGTTTTTTAATTTTGATTTCCTCATAGAAGATATTTCAAAATTTTCGAAAATCACAGCATGTCCAGACATTTCTTTAAAAAATCCAAATTTTATAAAACATAAATCCTTTTACCGATCCTCACCAAATTCAATACCAATTATCCTTTAATGATACTATATTCATTTGAAAAAAAAAAAAATTAGCTCGATATCTTAAAAATTGCGGAAATTAGAGGTTGTTCATTTGTTCATTCCGTACATACATATAGGTATAAAAACATTAAAAAAAAATATAATTTTTCGATATGTTCGAACATTTCAAGTATATTGGCATAAAAATTAAAAAAAAAAAATAAAATGTAATATAGAGAGTATAATTCACTTGAAAAGCAGCGAATGAAAATTCTGAGGTTGTGGAAAAAAAAAATTTTACATCTTTTTTCAGGCTAATCGATCATCATCGAGAAGAACTGTTCAGGCAAGATTAGCTATAAAAGTGCATTTTTTTTTCGAAATTATCGCATGTGCGTTCTTCTTTCATCTCGATAATTGATAGTCGCTACTACGCGAGGGATGGGGAGGAATTTATTTGCGCGCGCGAGGCGAACGGGCAGCGAGAAACGGCCTCGTTCACACGGAGAACTGCTTAGCGCACAAATCTTTTTGATAAACCGACAAGTGGCGGATCATGTTCGTGTGTGCTGAGACGTGAAGCTGCCTTCCCGCGTTAAGCCGCGCATACCAAAATGACTAGAGCGAATTTCTACGCGCGAATCGCTCGTGCGTGCGCGAAAATATCCGATTCAGCACATGAATACGTACGTCAAAGAGATGAGAAGGGGGAGAGCAACCGAGAAATATAAGATATTTCTTACTCCAACGACAAAAGTATATCGGTACTTGAGCGGCTACACGCGTGATTCTAGCATAAATTGAATTGTAAGTTAATTTTCAATTAGTCGATCGAGAGATTATTATTCGATGGGATTCTAAAGGATAGAGGCGGATGGCAAACGCGCGCCCCTAATCTTTTAAATCGCGAAAGAAACTTCGAGGAATTAAATTCGCTTTAATGACATTTTTTTTTTTTTTTTCTTTTAGGCAGAGAACCATTGGATTTTGATACAACGGACAAAGGAGAGGAAGACTAATTTCGTTGTGACTTGAAATTTTCTGATACGCCACAATGAACAAGCAGTATGTCAGACTATTATTGTAGCGCCGAGGGCCACATCTTCTAAGGTGTGGTCCCGTAGTTGCATTCGTAATCTGATAAAGATTGCCGATGCTTCCGGGCCTAATGAATCCATGTTGTATGTTAATAAGCAACTGGCTTTAGACGGACGTCAAAGGGTTTAGAGGCAATTAAATTGATTTATACATACACAGCTTATAATTTCCTGTCGCATTTTGCTCAGCATCCCTAAGCGTCATCACTGTATTCCTTGCTGCCTTCCTTTATCTCTCGCGCTCCGTTTCCAATGCAAAATGCACTTTCGACATTGATGCCGTCGTAGACTCTCGAATCAACTCGCATTGTAATTGGAATTATATTCTCGGCGCACGAGCAACATCGGCGATTTGTCGCAGGTGTGCCGCCGCGTTTCGACGCACACGTGGCGTCTCTCTTAATTTAAGCTCGCGACGACTAAAAAAAGATCGCGGGCGTGACAGCGCTTATAAATAAAGCGTAGAAACTCTATGAAAAAGAAAAAAAAAAAAATAAAAAAGTCATCTCGTTGCGGAGAGATTGATGTGAAACATTTCAATATAAACGAAAAGTAATTGCAACGCTAAAAATTAATATCCTTTCAACAAATTTCAACACGCTCCCCTCACCCAAAATTCTTGATAAAGCGCGGATTCCAATTCCATCAGAAATTTGTGGACTGTCGAAAAATAGAGAAAAATCGAAAGAGAAGCTCGCTCAATTATCCTCCCCACTTGGCGCGCCGCTACTTTAATCATCAAACGCATCTACGCGCCGCGTAATTTCATTCGATATCAGCGAATCGTATTATTATACCATTCGCTGTACCGGTATCCTCGACTGCCCGCCCGCCTGGCGAATGTAATTTGCCCGAGAGCGTCCCAAAGTCGTAATGTCATTAGCCACGGTACGGCTCTTTTCTGGCATTCGTGGCCCACGGGCGTTCAAATATTTGAATCTTCTGTGTATGTATATGTAGCGCGTGCACCCGCGCTTCCAGAAGGTTTAAGGAGCGGGGAGGGAGGGAAGGGGGCAGAGATGTTTCCACAATATTCCAACGACCGCTTCGTTACATTGTATGTACACACACACACACATTTCCGATAACGCTTTTAGGCGCATTTAGGCGGCGCGAAAGACACGTGAACGCGCGGCGAGCTCGTGCGATTTCTCGCTCGGTTTCTCTCCTTCCCCCTTTCTCTCTTTTTAAAGAGGCAATTCGCTCCCGATGGCGAAGCCCTAACTTATCGTCACCGAGCGTTGCGTTTAAGCGCGTGACCTGGAACGGTAATGCGAGAACCGGGAGGAAATCTCGAACACTACTTTTTCTCAGCCGCGCACGAAAGCGATTTCGGCGGGGACGCTGTTAATATTTTTCTCTCGCCGAGTATATATTTATACTTTCTCTCTCTCTCTCTCTCTCTCTCTCTCTCTCTCTCTCTCTCTCTTGCTCGGTGGTGTTTCGTTTCGGAAAGAGGGGACAGTTGTCGCTGTCGTTATCACGACCGCCTGCGCGCTCGGTGGACCGCCGTGATGAAGGTGTTCTCGGCGCACGTACGCGTTGCATTTAAGGATCGGCGATGCCTGTTCCAGATATCTCGATTTACGACATCACAAGTGAGAAACTACAAGGAATACGCGATCAATTGTTGTGCCTGGCGTCCGTTCTTACTATCGTAACTTTATCATTTCTCTTTTACCAAGTAGATTTTTAAAACACGTGCCATCGTATTGCATTATATTAACTATTAAGGCATAAAATAATTCGAAATATAAATTGTTATATTTTACACACTATCCATTTCAATTGACAATCGTAATGTATTATAAATTTTACCTTCCACTTTCGCTGCCTCGGCCGTCATAATTCAAATTGCATGACGTATGCGTCACCAATCCTGTTTTTCCGCGCGAAAGAAATTACGCGGTGAATCATTCCGCGTCGCGTATCTCTTCGCGTTCCCTTCTCTTTTTTTTTGCCTTCCCCTCGAGTCGCCGTTGTCGTTACACAACGCCCGACCGCAATCGCAAATCTGAGAAATAATCAGAAGGCGCGGCGAAGCACGTTTTTCACCGGAACACAAAACGAAATCGCGCGACAAAAATAGAATTGCGCTCCTTCCCTTCTCTCTTTTTTTTCTTCGGGAAATATAAAGTAAAGTTACACACACGGGCGATGTCGTTAGTCGTAGTGCAAGCAGCAACACAAGGAGGACAGAGTCGACCAATGACCAATGTAAGGAAAATCCGAGAGAGATGTGGAACGTACACTTCTTTTCCCCTAATATCGCGCGTCGACAAATACATATGTATACTCTAATTGAATTTCAAATCTGCTCTACATGCATGCGTAATGTAGATTCGACAATCGTCGATCGGCAAGCAGACTGTATAAATTTGCCCGACGCATTACTTTATGTCAATAAAAGAGTCCTTCGCTAATATCTCCAATATTGAATAATATCGGGACTAAATATCGAAAAAAAGAAAATCTTCCATGTTAATATTAATTGTACATGTCCAATGTGCTATGTCGCGTTATTAGCGTCGGACAAGATAATACTTAAAATTTTATTTTTTACAATCGGAATCGGGAATTTTGTAGGATCGGTTGAGAACGCGATGACTCTTTTTTTTTTTTTTATAAAACAAACGTGTTTATTTTCATGGTTCCTTGCTGAAATGGAAAGTTGCAATTAATTTAATACGTATTTAACAGGCTGTGAATATATAATGCGTGTGATTCCGATGAGCGTATTTACAACAATATAGTAGTAATTAGAATTATACACTCCTAAACGCGCGATTATAGCTCAGACATATCCACGACCAGTAACGTACGCAGCGCTGGTCTTCTGTGTATATATGCATGTGTATGTGTTTATGTATGTGTATGTGTGCATGTGTGTGCTCGGAAATGTGCATGAGTATTTACAAAATTAGATACAATATTTACAGAGAGTTCACTTACTGACTAATAAGCGTTATGCGACCGTTACTTTATCAAGACAGTCGTGAATCTTTAGGAACAAACTGTCACGAGGCGCCTGCCCGCTTCCCTTCTGTCATTTAACATTTGACATTTGATTCGCTGTCAACTCCGTAACGGGCGATCGACAAGACCAAACGACAAAGACTGGCATAGGACGACGCACCTCGGGGCGGTTCCAAAGAAGTGTCAGTGTGCGCGAGGAACTTTATCGTAAAATTTTTGAATTCTATAATACGAGAGAAAATATATATTTTCGTACACGTGCGCTATCTTCACATTTTAACCGCTGGAAATTATTACTCGACAATGTTTCACGTGCGTTTTTTACGACTCGCAATCTCTACCATATAAACATGATTCCCTCGATACTTCGATGACCGTTTAAAAATCAAATCGATGCGAACTGAAAAGCGACGAAAAATAGAATATTCAATACAATATATGTGCACGTACGTATGTATCGCTTCGCTTCTCTCGCGCGTAATGTTATTCGAGCATCGACAAAAAAAAAAAGGATATAAACATTCGCAATTAAGTTGTCAAACGCATATAATACGGTTGTATCGCTAATAAAGTAACAATATAAAGTATCACATGTAGGATATAAAATAAATGCGTCCATCCAAGCGTATTTGAAATAAATATTTAGATAAAGAGAACATTTTTTACTCTTTTTTTTTTAATCCTTTGTAATACCGTCCTGATTTTGTTGTTTTGTAATCGCGTATGCTGTTTGTTATGAAAAAGATGCTTTAGGAACAAAAAGAAAATTATGAATATTCGCAAAACGATCGCGTTGTGTCAGCTGCCGGATGCACATTCACTCATCATCATTATCATCGTTATTCACAGGTGTATACGTAATTCATCGTATTTGTGCAAGCCACAACAAGTAATTCTATTGGTGAATTTGCTGACAGTTATGCCAATTAATGCAAATCGAAACAGCACGATTCTAAACGAAAGAACTCGCTTGCAAAAGGGATTGAATGGCAAAACGACTTTAAATTAGAAATCCATCGGGATCGCGATGAAACGAAATTCGATCGATCGCGACGACCCACTTTCGGCTCTCAAACCATTCATCATATAGATTTGACGAAATAAATTAATCAACGAAGATAGGCGCGAAAAAGATTCGCGCGTGAAGATTTATTAGAGTGATAGAGATACGTATGTACAAAAGTAAATTAATAGTCGTACCTTAATTATACGCGCGAGACTATAAGGCTCGCTCGTTATAAGTAAAAATGAAAAACGCACGAATGTAGAATCTAGATTCTCATCGATATCGCGTCATTATTTATAAGACTTAAACGGGAGGCAAGCAAACCGCGTCGTCGAAACTCACGAGTTCGAAGCGAGCAAGAAGTTGGAAACGTGGTAAGTATTTGGTCGTGACTTGGAAGAACGTTGCGCAACGATATGAAAAAGTAGATACCGCGAGAATGGAGTGAAGAGCGACCATCGCGTCTCGTATCATTTTTCAAAAAGGAAAGGTTACAAGCCGTTGGCCATCTACATGGTCGTTACATTGATAATAAGCACAAGGCATCGAATCGATTTCGTTTACGTATATATAATACTAGACGCGCGAGTCGCGCGCATTTCGATCACCCGTTTGATCCCGGGAAATGCCGTTGTCAAACGGCGGCGTCGGGCCATTCGCATTTCGATCGATTCGATCGAAGTGATGACGGATGCGCCTCCTCAGCGTCAGCTGACCGAGTAATACCGGAAATATGCTATACAAGTTCGGCCGTACATCCTGACGTGCTGAGAAATTTTTTACATGCCGATTTCCTCGCGAGAACGAGAGAGAATTCGTCGCGATCACGGCCGGGCGATCGCACACCTCAGCGGCTACCGGAAACGAGACGACCGGAAGAATGGAAGATAGAGAGGGATGGGGGGGGAAGGGGGAAGGGGGAGAGAGCGAGATTTGCGGTCTATCTCCTGCCGGATCGGAGCACGATCGCCGCCCTTCTGCGCTAGACGAAGTAAGTACGCGGATTGCCTGGATGCGCCGGGGCGAGGGCCTCCCCGGGAGGCGCGGTGGGCACTACCGGTGGTTCCGGTATCGTGCTGTAGAGATGACTGCCCCTGGAGAAGAGACTGACCGGCCGGCCGGCATGCAGCGTGCTATAGCCGTGCTGGTGATGCGGATGATGCTGATGATGCTGATGCTCCGCGCCGCTGTCCTCGTCCTCGGTGCGGCTGGACGCCGAGCTGACGTAGGTGGATTGCGTGGGCGTCGGCGTGGGCGCGTGATGCACCGGCGCGACCAGGACGCCATTGGGCTTGGTCCACACGTCGACGGCGACGGACGGCGCCGCGGTGTATCGTGTCGGCGTGCGATTGCGATCGTTGACCTTCTTGCTGTCGCGCTGCCGTTTGTCGACCGAATCCGGCATGGCGAATCTGAACTTCTCCCAGAACCTCTTCTCGCCCCAGACCACCACCGTGCACGTTTGCAGTAGCAGCTGCAGCTCCGGGTCCCGGGTAGGCGTCTCGGTGGCCAGCAGGATCAACACTCGTCGTTTCCGCGAGGCTGGCCTGATGTTCTCCAGCGCGGTTCTCAAAGCGGCGCGAAACTCGACGTGCTGCCACTCGTTCGCCAGGAATACCGGCGAGAAGATGACGACGATGCGCCTGGCAGCGGCCGCGGCTGGCGGCAGTGCCTCCTGCGGTCTGGCCGGCGGCAGGTCACGCCAGTGTAAGCAAAGCGCCAGGCCGGCCTGCTCCAGCTCGGCCGCGAGAAATCTGGAGACAAAGTCCTCGTCGCGTTCGCTGTAGACGATGTAGCCGTCGTATAGTCGATCCCTCTCTTCGTCGGGTGGCGTCGCCATCTTGCCGAGCCGTAGACCGTAACGCGCGTGGGCCCAGAGCCGTACATCCTGACGAAAGACGAAGGCCAAGGCGACGAACAGACAAATGGCGATTACGGCTACCAGCGCGCCGGCGAGTAGCGGCACAAAGTTACTGCCTAGCAGCGGAATCTCCTGGATACCGCGACTCACGGCTTCCGTGGACGGGTCGCCGCATCGCACCATGGCCTGGGCGAGGGTCTCGACGCCGTCGCGGCAGTACATCTTGTCCGGATCGCCGCGATGCTCCGCGAGCCAGGCGCGTAATCGGGCGGCGTTCCCGCACTCGCAACTCCAGGCGTTGCCCTCGAGCGCGACCTTAGTGCCGCCGCCGATGCTCGGTAAGGCCTCCCACGGCCGGAAATCGACGATGCGATTGCTGTCGAGTCGTAACGTCTTGAGATTATGCATCTTCTTAAAGGTCGTGTTACCCACTGTAGCAATGGCGTTGTGATCCAGATACAGCTCCGACATGTGATCGAGCTGATCGAACTCGAAGCCCCGGAGTTCCCGTAGCGCGTTATCCTCGAGATGGAGGACGCGTAACGCTTCGACGCCGTTGAACGTACGATTGTGTATCGCGGCGATGCCGCTGTTGTTGAGATACAGTACCTCCAGACGACGTTTGCCTATGAAAACGTGGCTGCCGAGATCGCCGAGCTCGTTACCGTCCAGGTAGATCTCCGTCGCGTCCATGGGCAATCGCTCGGGCACGCGCTTGTATCCGGCATTGGAGCAATCGACAACGTTGCTGGACCAGCTGTGATCGTGATAGCACGAACAATTGTCCGGACAGGTCATCTCGCAGTCGCACGCGTCAAAGTCGCAGCAGTGACAGAGGGCGAAGCAATGCGCGTCGTATCGGCAGAGAAAGTTTTTGGGTTTCAGGGAGAGCAACGGACGTCGTGGCGTGGCGCGTGCGTGCACCATGTCGCACGTGACAGCGTCGAGATCCATGACGCGCGGATGCTGCCGCGGCCGGGCCATCTCGTTGATCCGCGGCAACCATTCCATGGTGCAGTCGCAAAGGATGGGATTGTTACCGATGTAAAAGGCAGGGAGCTCCCGGTCATTCGGCACCGTTTGCAGGGTGAGGGCGCCAATCTCCAGATTCCTGATCTCGTTGCCATAAAGCACCACCTTGTCGAGATTTGATTTCTGTTGAAACGTACCGGCCGCGACGCTTCGTATTCGATTGTTGTTCAAAAATAGCGTTTCCACGCTATCCGGCACGTTCGCCTCCGTGATAGAGGTGATGAGATTGTAACTGGCGTCCAGCATTTTTATTCGCAACGTGTTGCGCAGCACGTAGTAATCACCCAGCTCGCTTATCTGATTGGCGTGTATGTCCAGCCATTCTATGCTAGTCGGTAGATGACTGTAGTCGAACCACAGCAACTTATTATCCGACACGTTTAGCCAGACAAGAGTGGAGAGGCTGGTGAAGGCGCCGCGAATCTCCGTTAATTTGTTTCCATCCAGTCTTATGGCGCGCAACACCGTATTAGCAGAAAAGGCGCTCTGTTCTACGTGACGAATGATATTGTTTGCCAGATTGAGTACCTGCAACGCCGGCAAGGACGCGAACGCCTCGCGCGACACATTCTCCAGTTTGTTGTCTACCAATCGCAATCCGTACAGCTCGTTCAAGCCGGCAAACGAGTCGTTGTCGATCCTCGATATGTAATTGTTGCCAAGATCGAGGGTCTTGAGCGATCTCAGCGCACGAACCGCGTAGGGCACCTCCGCCAAAGCGTTCCCGCTCAGAGAAAGATCTTGAAGGTCCGTGAGATTGGCGAACACATGTCTATGCAGGCCACGCAGCCTGTTGCTGTCTAGGAAGAGCTGCTGAAGCGCGCTCGGGCCGATCGTGTGCGCCGGTTCGAATCTGACGATCTTGTTGTGAGACAATGTGAGCGTATGCAAGTTGACGAGCGAGGCGAAGCAGCCGTCGAGCAGCGTGTCGATATTGTTATGCTCGAGCTTGAGGATCTGCAGATTTGTCAGATGTTTGAAGACGTACGCGTCGATTCTCGTGAGGGCGTTGAACGACAGATCGAGATTAGCGAGACGAATGAGTCGCGAGAAGGTGCCTCGTTTCACCCAGTGGCTCGTCAATTCGTTGCTGCTGAGATCCAAATCGTGGAGTTGCTCGAGACTGTCGAGCAGCTCGGGCGCCAATACCGCGAGGGAATTGTTGCTGAGTATCAGTTCTCTCAGTTCCTTCGTCTCGGCAAACAATTCGGGTGGCAATGCGACGAGTCGATTGCTCGACATGTTGAGGACACGTAGGGACTCGAGACCGGCTAGAGCGTGATCGCCCACGGCGGCGATCGCGTTCTCCTGCACCTTCAGCACGCTCAGGCTATGCAGGCTGCTGAGCGCGCCGTCGAGCAAGGCACTGAGGTCGTTATTACTGATATCGAGGACCTCGAGTAGGATCGCGCACGACTTGGACAGTTGGGAGAAGTTGAGGGACCTAATGTCCTGTAACTTGTTGCGCGTTAGATTGAGCCACGCGAGACTCTGCTGGACCGGGCAGAGCAGCTCCGACGGCAGCGTCCACAGATTGTTGTCGGCGAGATCGAGATGCTGCAGGCTTGTCAGGCCGCGGAGAGCGTCGCCATTCAAATCCAGGGTCATGGTCGACAGATCGCCGTTGCGCGTCCGCAGAGATAAACCGCGGAGATTGTGCACCGAGGCGAACACGCCGCCCGGCAGATACCGGATCTTGCAATAATCGACGCGCAGCTTGGCGAGATGCGGCAACGGCGGCAGCAGGCCGTCCAGCTGGCCCTCGTACAGCGTCTCGTCGCTGCATTCTAATCCCAGGGACGTCACCGAGTCCGCTTGTATCGTCGAGAGATTGCCGATGAGACCTGGCACGTCCGCGATCGTTTTCACTCTACACACTAGTTCCTGCTCCCCGTCCTCGCCGTCGTCTTTCCTCCACTCGCAACCGCTCGGCGCCTCGAGACTCGTGATGCTGCGCCCGTGCACCGTATCCAGCAGGACGACGACGACGACGACGATTGTCGACGCCACGACGCGACGGCTATCCATCCCGGTACGTCTCGCTGATCGCGCACACTTCTGGCCGGAAGATAGTCGCGCGGGTGCTCGAGTATAGACGCTCGCACCGTCACGCACTCATAGTCACCAGCCACCACTCGGTACGTTTTAACCGCTCTTTTTAAAACACTCTCCGCACGTTGAAACAACGCGATGATCGCGATTAGAAAAATAAAATAAGAGAAGAAAACCAAGCGGATTCTCTCCCTCGCCGTCGGCCAAACACACCGTTCACACCAACGACGCGACGATCCACGATCTCGTCGTCCTCTCGCGCCAATCCACCGGACACCGATCGCTCATTCCTCGATGCGATCAACGTACAAGCGCGATTATCCTTGTATCAATTTGATGAGATTACGTGCGACGACCCGGACGACGACGACGACGACGACGGCGACGACTACTGCTACAGTCCGGAGAGAACGACATTCCACCGCGGCGGTCGGAGTGCAACTGAGTTCGAGCCGTTCTATCGACGATCACGGAGTATCCCGCATAACTAGCGGCATGCGGTTCCCTTCCACCGACGCGTCATCTCCCACCATCCGCATGCGTGCCCCTCCACGCTTCTCTTCAATCGGCACCGAGACACAGTGACGCGCGGCGCACCTCTCGGCGAACGTTGGATGCCACAGGCGGCTGCCTGCCTGCCTGCCTGCCTGCCTCACCCGAAGATGCAACAAACCAGCTGACTGACAACGCTACTTACAAGGTAAACACTAAACTAGTTCCTAGACGCACATCGGCACGCATCTATCAAACGGCTCTTTTCTCTCTTCCTCCCTCTCTCTCTCTTTCTCTCTCTTCTTCTCTCATCTTCTCTTCCCTCACCCCTCAACGGATATTTTCTCCTCCCCGAGCGAGGATTTTTCGAACCCTCGGGCCGTGCACCGTCCTCGTCCTCTCTATCTAATAGGCGAGCAGTCCCACGGCAACTGTAGGCGAACTTTTTACAAAATAAACACTCGCTTTTCCCGCGAGTGATGATTCGTTATTTTTTTTTTTTCTAGTGGTTTCGTGGTTTGAATCTTCAGCCGGTTTGTTTTCGCGAGAACGCTCCCGCGAGCATTCAAGATGCTGCCACGACGCCGCATGGTCGACAAGGATTTGTTGCATTCTCGTTGCGAACGTGAGCGGGTTAGCCGCGAGAAAGTTTCGCAACGGATATTTGGATATTTCGCAAGTTCGAGTTTAGACGCTGCGCGTGAGCTTTTGTTATAATCACGACGACACCGGTCGTGATTATACATACCTTGCTCGCGAGGATCGATAATATCGGCGACTGAAACCGCATCGATATCGAAATTCGCCTTATAAATTATTAATTTTAATTAGTATATTCGCGAGACGGATGAATCCAATAAATCGATATCGGCCAACGAGTTTCAGAACTAACGTTTCATTATTACTACATTTTCCCTCCCTCAAAATTTACTCAAAGCCGCATTAAAAATAATAGCCTTGTAACTTTACGTGGTCTTTGAAAAAAAATGAGAAACGGAAAAGCACAGTTGCACTTGTATACGGAAACACTCGGTTTTTATCAAAGGGTAGCTACCCTAAAAAGTGAATGAGACTTTTGCCGCCATCTGCGTTTTGGCTAGTGAACTGAAACAAGGCGGCTTTTAGATAATGAAAGTACTTTTATCTACGCTTTACACATGCCGTTTTGATGTTTTAAAGACTACATGTTATATAAAATGTGTGTGAGAGACCAGAAAGAGAGATTTTTTATAAATCCTAGAATTATAAAATTTTTATTTTTCAAATTTTCGATCTCTATATCAATTCTGTCATATTAACATTACATCTTGTATTTTTTAATAAATTTAAATATTTGAACTTTGAAATATTTATGACCGAGAAAACAGTAAAACTACAAGTCGGTATATTTTTTGTATATACATATATAATATATATAACTGTGGGAGAAGCAATTAATATAAATATTAATATCCGGGAGTGGAGATTGAACTAATTAAGAGCCAAGCGCGGTAAACAATGTACTATCCGAAGTATTATAATTGTTAAAGAATGATGGTCCGAATGAGGACCGAAACGTCTAAATATTCTTCAACAATTATAATACTTCGGATTAATTAGCCCAATCTTATTTCCATATTTCCACAATTATCCTGCAAATGACATATTATTTTCCTCCTCATAAAAGAAAACCATCAATTTATAGATCCCAATAACAACAATAATTTTATCTGCATTAGAAATCGATGTGCTTGTAAATGAAAAGGAAATCGTTAATTATGGGATTAATATTCACGCGCGTGCGTGAATATTAAATGCATATTCCCCTGAACGTCTAACTTTTCCTTGAACTTATATATCCTGAGCGACGGCTCTTCATCTGTCGCGGTGTAATAGCGTATACGAGATGATGAATCACGCGAGTATGCTAGATGCGAACGTACGGGATTATAAATTCGAAGTCGTACACCGTGCGCGCGCGCGCGCGTACTCGCGATGACGGATGGAGGCATTCATGGATTTAAACATACGGGGTTTCCACACTTCATTATGTATTTACGGCTTGTCAGCGTGATATCATTCCCTCGCGTCATTCCCACCGAGAGGTCTGAAACCGCGCGTCGCAATTGGAATATTTTATCAATGTGACTAACGGTTTCTTTTTTTTCCCTCAAGTCTCGTACCGTTCAATTACGTGCGTATTTTTATTTAGCGTTAATTTAGGTATGAGCGGTTCCTTTGAATCACATTGGAGTTTCTGTATCCGTTTCTACGTGAAACATAATTTGCGAAATTAATTCTTTTTTTTTTTTTTTTAAATAAAGTAGCAATATCCGTAAAGTTAAAAGCGCAACATCTGAACTAGCGTAGGCAACGTGTAACAATGAAAGGAAAAATTCATAGTCGTGTAAATGAGTATCTCTATCCCCGTCATGCTTTTTCTTCTCATGGAAATATCGGAGAAATAATTTAGGCGATGTAGATGACAAAGTCTTTGAGTTATTCGCGAGAGAATGAAAGATCTAAATAACCGTGCGGGCGTCGGTAGAATTCGGGAGAGGAGTCTTTTTCCTTTCGTTCCAGCAACATGCGTACTATCTGTTGAAATTTATGCCCGCGTTAGAATTCTTCATGTGCACGAGCAGCGGCTCTTTGAGCCGTTCTCTTATTTGAATAAGCATTTTTTTTTCCTCCCGCGAGCGAGAATCCATTGCACAGGATGTGGCATTTCGCTATTCAATGACTGGAAAGTCGATTTTCAGCGAAAAATCCAGGAGCTGTCGGTGACGAACACCGCATATTGTCTATTAAAATACATAAATTATTATTTTTTACCGCAGCATCTTGCTGAGATGAAAAATATATTATACAGTAATACAATGTAGGTGAGCGTAAGCAAATTAACTTTGCGCGAATACAAGTTTCGTGCGTAATTTATTTAATACGTGAAAATTGGGGTGGAATTTTTCCTCTGCGAAGGCACTTCGCTTTGATCGTCCGACTGGGGGGTTGCAAAACGGACGTCTAAACAGCGAGATACGGCCTATTCAACGGAATCTCCGTTTTCCTCAAAACGTTTTTTTACAAAGGTTTTTCCAAAAACTCTCTCTTGCTTAGTTAGCCGCGAGAAAGAGCGGAAGAGAAGAAAGTGATGGCGGGCGTCGACGAGAATCTCCCTTCAGACGCGGCCACGAGAACAACTTGGGAAGAGAAGCGGATGTCCCTCGTAAAACCGATAATCGAATCCATAAGATGGAGAATGTAGTCCTTGAAAGGTGCAAAGAGCGCTTAGGACGATATCGCTCGTAAAAATTTGCGTTTCGGGTGGCATCGATCCGCCCGGACGTCGCCGTCCCTCGCACTTTCACTCGAGGAGGTCGGCCGGGGTTAACGACGGAAAGTGTATCGCGTCACGAAATGCCGTCGGGCATTAGCCCGATATATACTCGAAGGGCGCGTCCGGGAAGGCCAGCGCTCTGACGAACGGGCACGAGCGGACCGGACGTACGTACAAAACGGACGGACGGAGAGGCGCCTTTCCTCGAAGAAGTTGACGTTTCTCGTGCATGCACCGTAGGCCGGCTGCATATTCCGCAGGCGGAGCTTTTGCGCTGGAAAGACCGCCTGCAGACCGCCCCTGCGTGCGTTTCGTTTCATCATCAATGTGGTGGCGTGATGCAGGAGAGTCTGCGAATAAACGCGTTCCTGTGTATGGCGGTGTTTGACAGTTGTCATGCCGGTCGCGGATCGCGACGCAGCATCCGCTCTCGGAAAACGTCAATTTGTCGACGCCGATTTTCCGGCGAATAAAACCTGGATGCATCTATCTCTCGGCCGTGCGAGACATTATTTCTACGTGCAAGACGTTGAAATTAATGTGACGAGAAAATACGCTATTAGTAACAATAAAGATCTCGAACGTTCGAGTGGCGACTGGCGCTGCTCCAAGAATACCAATGCTCCGAGACATTGGGGTATCCGTGAAAAGAGAGCGGTTGAAAATATCGCACAATTTAGAAAGCGTGTATATATGGTAGCCAAATTGTCGAGCGAGAGAATGTCCCGATGGTATAATTTTACAGGAAAGAGATGGGAAAGCATTTAATTTCCTTGATTAATTGTCATTAATCTTTTCCAATATTTTGATATTCTCCGATTAATTTTATTTCGGATATATTGATTGGTCTGTTCTTCTAATTTGATTAATTATTAAAACGAGTATCATTATTACAATTTTTGTGCATTTTATGTACATACTTGAATTATTCATTATGAATTATTAAGTTATTTACATAGATCATTCACGCATTGACACGCACAAATAGACGCGAATTTTAATTTCAAGTAATGTTTATAAAAGCAGTTTATGGATTTAATTATTATTATATACGAAAAGATGTATAAGCGGAGAGATAAATTATTATTACTAATTGTATTCTTGACTATTTATGAACTTCATAATCAATCAATCAATTATGTCACGTGAAAATCAATGTAAATGCACCGTAAATGCATGATGTATGAAATATTTTTTGCATGACAAGTCGCCCGAGTCAGTTTTCCAGACTCGGTTTCTCATTTTCGTTGCATAATCCATCGTTCTAGACATTATCTCGATGAAACTCTCGTGTCTGTTCTCTTTCTCCTTCTCTCTTCCCGCTTGTGCTTCCTCCTCCGGTCTTATTATGACACATGCGCGATCACAATGTAGTCTTACGCAATGTGAAATACCGGCAACCGAGACACGTTGGAATGTTCGATTGGGAAACCAGCTGCAAATATATAAGATCTCTCGGCGAGGCGAACAAAGTTATAGTCGGATATTGGTAAGTGAATCTTCTCCAGCGCTATAATGAGATCACAGCCACAGGACGCGCAGGTATCTCGAAGGTATTATGAATTGATTTTGAAGACCGCCCACGGCGACTTTCCGCCGCCAATCGATTCGCCGCGAGTTTCGGAATGTTCCGGGATATTTGAAAATTTCAGATAATCTCGGAAATTCTTGGCGTGCCCGATAAGTAAATTTCCTATGGCGGATAGTTGCCAATAGCTGTCCCGGAGAATGTCCGATGTCTTGGAGTTAACAATCCAAGGACACGAGATATCTTCCTCTCGCAATGTTTACTTTTTATAAAATATCCTCGCATGTTCAGAGATCAGATAATTCTCAATTATTCGAAAAATAAAATATATATCTACACAACGAAGATATAATATTTATAATATAATATATTAATAATAATATATAACATATAATATAAATAATTTTTATCCAATTAAATTGTTTTCCCGCTTCTCGTATTATACGCTGAATAATTATTGTTATTTCAACTCTCTTGCCGTTCGTGTCGAATATATCTCTCCTGCACGTGCTCTATTTTAGATATCTCTACGATAGCTTTAATACCAATTTCTGCGAACGCGCCCAGACCCTCGCGAGATATTCAAAGATGTGTAACCATTTGACAAGCTACGAGTCGATCAGATATTCGACGATCTCAGTGCCATATCGTGGACACCCAGGCTCGGAACGATCCATGTAGATATACGCGAACTGGATTGTGGAATGTAATCGCGACGAGGCGAGCCCGGGAATAGGCGTTTTCACGATCGACAAAAGGGAGGGGGATCTTTGAATCTTCTCCGCCGATGTAGATTTGTACATACACGCGCGTGGATCACGAGGGGATGTATCGATGCTCTCCGCGAATCGAAAAATCAGGGAGGGAGGGAGGGTCGTTCTCGCATCCCTCGAGATAATTCACAGGGTGCAGATTCCGAGCGAGCGTTACAATCCCCCGTCGGGAAGCCATTAATCCGACACCCGGTATGGCGTGTCTCGCAAAATCCGGCCCGTCCACGACCATGTAACGTTTGTCGATTCGCGCGTATCTCTTTCCATCCGATCCATCAGATATGCGATATTGTTTTTGGCAGCTATGCGGGACGTCCGAGGAATTTCACTGAATTTCTTGTTTGGTATACAAAAGTCGTTGAATTTGCGTAAATACACGGGATGATGGAGTGATCGGTCGGGCGATCGTAAAACTTAATTTGTATAATGGACCGTATCTTACGCACTTTGCGATATACGTTTCACGTAAAAAAAAAAAAAACAAAACTTTTTTTCTATTCTTTTGTAAAAAAACAATTGTTAAAGTCGACTCCGCGCGAGCTAGAATTTCGAATTAATTAATTTATTGTTTAATTAATAAATTTATTACACAGGCCGATAAAAAAAATCTTTTGTCAAGTAAGTCTAATCGGAATAGGTGTCTCTTGTAAATTTTCGATAACAAAAAAACAAACCAAATGCTCCATCGCATCAGATTAAGTTATTTTAAGATGAGAAATCAGCGACTTTTCGTCTACTGATTAGAGTTACTTGACGAAAATTTTTGTTGTTCACCTGTGTTATTTGCGAGACGTGATTTTGCGCGATTTTAAAGGTTGATACTATTATGCATGTCAGAAATATAGAGACGAAATCGATAGCTTGTGCCGGAACACGTTTCGTAAACCGCGCGTAATTGTTGCCTGCGAAATGCAAATTTCTCGATGACGGCCGAGCGAGCGGAATTATATTCCGGGATATCGCACGCGCCGCGAACGAGCGCGCACGTTCGCGATACGATAATTAAAGCGATGGCGGAATGATTATGAAAATAATTGTGACGATCCCGCGCGGTGAGATTTTAATTAAGCTTAATCCACAAATTCGCATTACAATGACAAAGGCTTGTTAGTGGCCGCCTATAAAATGTATTAACGAGCTAATAATACATCCGCGAATGGGGGATGCGACCGTAATTAAGATAAAAAGCAACCTAAATGCAGCATAATCGATAGCGTATCACGATATTTTCCATCAAGTATGTTATCCACCAGCGTAATAATGCCATGATACGGGCATTACCCCGTAAGATGCGGTCCATTATACAAATTAAGTTTTACGATCGTCCGAGCGATCACTCTATCATCGTGAATTCGCTCATGGTAGTTTCAGACACGCTTGCAGAAGAAAGAGAGAGAGAGAGAGAGAGAGAGCGTGGAAGGGGGTGGGGAAGAGGGGACACATTTTACAAACACATCGTTTGCGTGGCAATTTAAAATAATTTAATTAATAAAATTGTTGGCACGATATATCGTTTTCAACAACGGCACGCTCAACGCTTTTTCATTAAAAAATTTAAAATTTTTTCTATATTTGGCCTGTATATGTAATTAATTGCGTTCACTTGTAATGAGAAATTTATAAGCATTTCCACAACTTTCAGCAGCCTTTTATATTTTAAATCGAATTAATTGCAAACACATATTAGATACTCGGCGCCTCGTTTCACGCTCGAAAACGATTGTATCTATTCAAGCGGCCAATCTAGCGACGATCAGATCGCAATATTTATTCAGCGATAAAAATCCCCCACCCCCTCCCCCCTCTCCCCCGAAAAAATTCTCCCCACATCGCACGGTACTATTATACGCGCCTGTATCGATCCTCGGCCCGATCCATCACGAAACGTCGAATCGGGCGAATCGCAGTCACGTCGTATACGTATATGTAGCTACAGCAGTTTTGAAGTGTTCCGAAAGTGTTTCGGTCAAGAGATAGAAAGCGGTAAGCCGATGTTGTACGCCGCGGGATACGCCGACATCCCGCAGCTCTTTAAGACGAAACCCGACAACGGCAGCCGCGACGGGGAACGTGTCAAAGTAGGTGCAGGACGAGCCCTCGTCGCGTCTTATCCTCGTCTCCCTCGCCCGACGGCGAGAGCTCTTGACGTCCCCCTTTCGGGGATGCGCGAACCTTTTCCCCCCTTCCTCCCCCACCACTTCCTCCCCCTTCCTCTCCCCTTCCGTCTGAAACAGCAGCAGCAGCTTTTCCTTCGCGTGGTGTCCCAATTTAATGCGCCGCACGTGTGTAGGGAGAGAGAGAGAGAGAGAGAGAGAGACAGTTCCTATTGCAGTTTCTAGAATACATTACCATTTTTTTTTTATCCTACACTCGAGAATCCTATCGCCGGGATATTGCAATTTGGGCGAGGAGGGCGTCTCCCGATGCCGATAATAATAAAGTCAAATTCAGAAGGACGGGATATGAGCGGGCCACACGTGTTTACCTGGCGGATCGATCCTCTCGAATCCGGCTCTCGTATAATAATAAACTCGCAAAACGCAACTATTTTCGATTATGGGGCCAAAGACGACGGCTGTTGCACGTGGAAATGCACTCTCGCCCCGCAGATGTGGGCCACCGAACTCCTCCGTTCCCCTCCTCTCTTTGATTGCCTTCAGGAATACATTACCATCTTTTTTTTTTTTTTATTATTTTATTTGTAAAAATCGAGCTCCGAGAAGACATCGTACGTGTTTCAAAAATAAACAGTGTTTGCATTTCATTATCATTTCGCGAAATAAGTAATTACAAGCGTCAAGAAGAAACATCAAATACAAGGGGAGATATCATATTGAAATAAATATATAATTTCGATTACTTTATGACGCTGCGATGCTATCGTTAATTTGATTTATAATAAATGATCAAGTATCGTGTTCGTGTATGTTTTTACGATTTCAAGTTGTCGTGTACCGTTTCGAGTCTTCTAGATGCACGGTGATGTGTATTTAGCATCAGAGAGTTAATGATTGTAATGGCGGACGCGCGAGGCAATTGTGAAATAAATTTTACCTACTATTTTCTTCTTTTTTTTTTTAACTACCATCATCGTGTCGACCACTGTCACAATAATTTTTTTTTTTAATATTGCGAAATGAAACAAAAAAAAATAATTTATGAACGAATTATCATTTTCGCCGGCGCATGTTTTTTTTTTTTTTTCTTCTTTCGCGTACATCGACACGGTAACATCTTTATAGACGTCTGCGATTCATCGATCACGATCAAGTTATAGGCGGGCTGCTCCTTCACACGAGGTAAAGTCCCGTGTAAACTCATTATTCCGATCAGAAACGCCGGAATGATTAAAGGATAGCTTTATCTGAAGCGTCCGGGAAGACAAATCGAATTCAATCGTCCGGCGGTCGATAGTCGTTAATCATCGAAAAAAACTGCCATAGTCATCTCCGTCATTATCACCAGACGGTGTCTGGACGAATGGACCCGATAGGCGCGTCGATTTTCAACACTGCGTTCTCTGCCGAATTCAATATTCGGCCATGGGTTCAATCAAGGTTGAATGAAAGCGCTCGTCAAGATTCCCATCGTTATGCGTCTCATTCAACATGCCGTAATCTCGTCGAGTTTTTGAATACTCAATGATATCGAGAATTTGAAAATAATGCGCGCCTTTAACTGGATCTTTTACTCACTTAGCCGGGTATCGCTATTATCTTTTATAAAAATTACAGGTTTTGGAATGTGCAATCATTATTTTATTATTCTATTATGAAACTGATATCTCTTCCCTTTAAAGAGGTGAGAAAGAAATTCATTGCCATTTACAAAGACGATAAAGATGCAACGCAAGTGGTGATGTAAAAGATTCTCACGAATTCGTGAAAAATCAATAATTGTCCGGTGGTTGTTCTATGCGGTTTACTTTATTTTTCGCACTCTAATTACCTAAAAGGAAAAGTATCTTTGAGTTAAATAAGATGGGTAAGGGTAGACGGGCAATTTAAATATGCAGTGCATTTATTTCCCGGCAATTTCTAGGACACAGCGAAAATCCATTATCGAAGTGAGGCAAGTTTTATCGAAGTACTAGCACTTTGCCGAGTTCCGCGCTCTACTTTTGCGCGCGAAGGGCGCATTAGGAGAAGGCCTTTTGGCTGGTCGCCAGCATGGCGATTTTGAGATGACACAGGCAAGGGAGAAGAGGGGAGCGGACGTGAAGAATTTGGGATATACATACATACTATATACACGTGCCAAGAAAACGATCAAATTTTCTCGTATCGGCAAAGGATTGGATTGCCGCAATGCCACGAGGGATAATTTATATCGCTGCTACTTTACACATTACGTTCGCAAAATTTTCAAGCTGACAAACGCGAGTGCGGGTCGTGTGACAAGTGATAATAAACCTAACAAAGAAGACAGGTGAGCGCATATGTCGGGTTTCCGTGTTTATTCGCGATGCTGGTAACTCGCTGTGATATAAAAAGCGAGCGAGAGACGAGGAAGCGATTCGCACTCGGTATGCGCGTCATATCTGTGTTTTGTGTGTCATTAATAATATCTCCAGCGTCCTACAATGGCCACCATGTGGCAGGTTGTTTCGCGGTACACTGAATGAAGCTGATTAAATTGAAGGGTCGAGGAAAAGAAGGGAGCCACCGCGGTGGTTGGAGGTGGCGCGGAAGAGGGGGAGGGAGGGGGATGGGAGTGCAGGGTGAAGGGAGGCGTGCTCGAGCTACGTATGAAGGGTTGATACTTGTTCAATGTTGCGTGTGCACCGCATGCGGTCAGGAGCGTGTATCATCGACCTTATGCCACGGAAATTAGCCGAACATTTGTCCGCTCTTCGTAGATATTCATATTGTATCGCATTAAAATATCTAATCGGCGAACAATGGGCCGCATCGTTGGCTATCGAATTATCTCGATTATCATCATTACGCGTATAATTTCTAAAATATTTGCAAATTTCTATCATTCTATATTACTCAATATTAGTACATAGATATATAATTAAATCACATAATTGAAATAAACGAATGCAGAGCGTATAATCTCGTTCGCATAAATCGCGATATATATATATATATATATATATATATATACACGCATTTATTATTTATTATTTGGCCATTACAACAATTATCAATAATATCGGCGCTGATTAGAGTTCGCGAATATCCCGCGAATTTCCAAGAATCTCGCATTACAACGCATTTTACAAGGCAAATATCCCGGGGACGAGCTGACGCGGGATCGTCGACGGACATCACAGGTCGCGGGAGTCATTAGTCTTTCGTTACGCCGAGATTAACCGTAACACTGTCACACCGCGGCCTGTCACCGTGTTACATCATCCGGCTGCATCTTCTCGGGACAAAGGACACACACACAGTTCCGGAGACGAATCGTTACGTTACACTCGCTCGTCGCTACAATCATTCATTATCGCCGTACGCGTGTGTGTGTGTCTTTGATAAGTAGACCGAGTGATTGAGCGAGTGGCGCGCGGGCGGCCACACGCACACGCGCGTATCGTGCGCGCGGTGAGAACATCTCAAAGATAAAGGTTGGTCCCGCGCGAGCGCGGGATGCCCATTGTGGATATTCTTTTGAGAAGAGGAGGGCTCGTCACGACTCGTTTGCCACGAATATGTCGCCCAAATGTTGCTGCGTGACAAAACGCGTAGACTTTCTCGAGTCCGCGCACGGACACTTTTGTCACGTGCTTCGTAGAGTATCTTTCATGAACAAAGGGAGAGACCGCGGAATACCACGTATCCGCGTTCGCCGGCGCATGTGTGCGTAACGACTTTTATCGAGGAAAGATACTTTTACGTTCGTCACACATACCGCGCGACGTCTGTGCCTGAAAAATAAAGGGTGGCATCCCGAACAGAAAGGAAGGATACAAATATTTTAGCCTATTTCGAACCGATTTTCCGGTCGGCTCTGCGAAGTCCTCCGAAAGTAGGACGATGCTTTACATTTTTTTGTCCACCGCGCCAGAATTTTAAATAACGTTTCTTCTGTCTCGCATTCAATAAGTAAAGAATACGGGACGCCAAGTACTCGCGGCTCGCGGGAATTCTACATAAGCTTACTTATACTTTCGACATAAGCGCGTGATGCTGAGTTCGTCACGCGGTGCTCGAGAGAGAGAGAGAGAGAGGGAAATTTAAAGGGCAGGAATAAAGGGCGGCAGATGGGTCGCTTATGTATCCGCCGTATGTCAGATGTTGATGCAGATGAGAAAGAGGCACTTTTAATACAGAGGATGATACTCTTCGACAAAATCGTATTATATGAGTCCATATGATTGTCGCGATGCTAAAGGCTCTCCCAAAGCCAATTATACGGTTCGTCGCTCATTAATACCTCGGGCCGGAAGTGTCGGGTTTGGTGGATGCATCGTGAGATCAGCCGCAGGAGCGTGCGTGTATCAGAGATCGTAATCCGATGCGACGGCGCGCCGATTGCGCGATCGAAAATAATTTCATGATTATTAAATGCGAAGTGGCGTCTCGCGAGGCAGCCCCCCGCGGCCTGGTCCGGGCGAGATTACCTTTCATAATTAAGACGTTTCGTGCGTAAGCGGTATGAGGTGGCTCGACGCTTCCGAGACGTCGTCAGGGGCTTCCGAAATTTCTGGAGGGAGGAGAGGCGCGCGATATGAAGTCGCACCTAAAAACAGGTTTGTATATCCTCTTGAGAGAATCCCCGGCCCCTGTGAAGCCTGTATGATACGTAATACGGGGTTACTTTGCCCCCTGTAGAAGTAAGTTTTTGCGACACCTATATATGCTATAATGAAATAAAATGTGTGGCCTAATCAAAAGATTTGTATCGCGATTATAGGATCGTTAGTAAATATTGGAACAGTTCTTACATGGACTTTTCTTTTTTTTTTACTCGTAAATTTTCAAAACATTGCATCGAGATAGTATCGAGGCATTGAACAGAAGAGGAGAGATCTCTTTACGATGATAATATAGAAAACAAAAGTTTATTATATATTTTTACAGAAAAATATAACAAAACTACATCTCCAGATGAATGATTCTACATTCGGATTTTGAATACTCGAATCACTTTATTCATGGATACAATTTTCCAATGACGCACGTTACCCGTTTTCCACCGCGTATCGCTTATACACGTACGTCAAATTCGCACAGAGAAGGGGAAGTACGAGAGATAATCTCTCGCCGAGGGATGTGCACGAGGCGCGGATACTTTTGCAATGGATATCCGTTAAAAAGTGAGTGAGTTAGGTCCGTCGCGTAAAAAGTGGGAGCCGCGCGGCGAGATAGCTCGCGGATAAAGAGAGCGGACGTCCAATTTTCGTCATAAATCGTTCGCCGCCGCAGATGCGCATCATAATTCGCGGAGTAATTGATGCGCGTGATTATCCCGCGTACGCTCGAGGAATGTCTATTCTAGATAGAGTAAGCACTCTCTCGTCGACGAGCGGATTTTTTCAAAACCATCCTTACCGCGTCGCGGTTAGATTACGGTCGGTAGTTTGCGGTTTGCCGGAGGACGTTTCGCTCAACGATCGACGAGATAAGCGATTCTACGCTTCCTCCTTTAACGCGAGACGACGCTGTCTCGTCTCTTGGAATTCTCGGGAATCGCGATGAAGGTGAAGATATAACGAAACCAATAAGTGATGGAGTGATCGATGCGTGATTCGGCAGCTTTTTTTTTTTCGATCGTTTAAAGGAAAGTATTGTATAGATTTTTACCACGTTTTTTTTTATCATTTCAGTTTGGAGAGGAAAAGGTAAAACACATTTTAAAATGTGCAATATATTTTTTTCATATTCATAATACTTTTTTATTTGCTGTTGTGTAAGAGGATTCTTTTTTTATTTCTCTTACAAATTAAACGAAAGTATATTTGCAATTGTTTGTGCCTGGGATACATAGGTGTTAAATAAATATAACGTACGTTTGTGATTGATAAACCGTATTCCTGTGGCGAGGTGTACAATCCATCGGTCAATAAAACAGGAATATTTACAATAGACATCAAAGCTTTTGGAAGAGAATATTGATGATTATCTTGAACGCAAAAGCAACGCCACCGTGTTGAAGGAATAAAAATTTTGTAAATATTCAATGTTTACATATATTGGTTCAGGATGATATAAATCGCCTTGCTTTGTAAATTTTCACCTCTGCGTTGTTTTATCAATATGTTTGTATTAATATCTTTTATTTTCTATATATACATGTGTAGATTTTTTCAAATAGAGTATATTTCAGATTTTGCTTATTTAAAAACAAAATATTTTTTTCTCTATTACATCCTCCATACGATTGAATCTAAATCGAAAGATTCAGGTGCAATTTCAATCACGCGTAATGAAACTTGACAGATTTTAATATTGCATCATGAAAATATCTTTTTGAGAGTTATACAAGATATATGCAAATTTTAAGAAACTTTATATACTTATGGAAAAAATGTATTTCATGGAAAACAAAAATGTATATATTTTTTTGCACGATGAAAAAATTGATATTTTGGAGAAACCATCTGCAATTGCGGCTTTTACAAAATGTGCAAGATTATAACATGCGTTATCTCAATTCTTTTTCCCCTCTCCTCCCGACGCTTATATTCTCATATTCGTGTAATATTCGGCGTGGACGGGAAGCTCTCATAATCGCCGTGTGTTTATCGCGAGCGAACAACGGTATCTCGAGTTACCGGGGCTGTAAGGTCGACGATACTCGCGCGCGCGCGCGAGAGAGAGAGAGAGAGAGAGAGAGAGAAAGAGTAGCGTCGACGGGATAAAAGAAAAGTCACGTGCCTTTGGCTACGCAATGCGGTAGGAGATATATACCGGGAGACGGCAGACCGCGATGTGTGTGAGCGACCGGTCCCGTAGGAAGATACTCGGAAAATTGCGGCGCGGCGGGTCCCGCGCGCCCCCTTTTTTCTCTCCTCCTCCTCTCGCGGCTTTGGAAAAAGTCAGCCCGGGGCATGAGGCCAGGAGGCGGGGGGACACAATGGACCGCGCGATTCGATCGCCGCCAATATTTTGACAATGCATCGACCATTGACTAATGCATGGGGTGCCGCGGGTATAGATGGTAGAGGATCCTCCCGAGGGGCCAGCGACGGGGGCTCCCCCGGGTAATGGGATGCCCTGTTGAAGGGAAACGTCGTGTCGCCGCTGCTCGAATGAAAGCAACCGCGGAGAATCGACCGCCAACGACAACGCGCGTCTCAGTGTGGTGGTAGCGATTTTATTGTCCGAAATCCACAAAGTATCAAGCTCAATACGGAATGCAATCTGGCGAATGTCTCCTGGCCAACTGCACCTCCGTTCCGATACCTAAAGGCGATCGTCTTCTCCCCCTCTCTCCCTACCTACCTACCTACCTATCTAGCTTTCTACCCACCTACCTACCTACCTACCTATCTACCTACCTTCCTACCTATCTACCTGGCCACAATACCTTGTTGCCGTTGTTTATGAAATCCTATTATTCCGTATTGTGCCGTTCAAGAAACATTCCCAGGGATGCTCATTCTAGCGGTGGAGACGACGAGCGGCTTTTCCTTAAAATACTTGGCAATGCGATCGCGTACCCGCATAATTAATGCATTCTTGAAAATTTAACTCGGATCTATTTATAAATTGAAACTTGCCGTCAAAAGGCAACTTAAATTCGGATCAAAAGTAATTTTAAATAATGTAATATTATTTTACATATATAATTTTAGAATTTAAAAATTATTATAAAAAGAGATCCATATATTAATCATTATATATGTTATATTATGATTCATTTATTAATTTTTTAAAATAATTTTCTGCGTGTGTTATGTGCATGAAATATTTCTTGATACATCTTTATAATATATACAAAATATTATATTAATAATTCTTTCTTTTCTTAAAAGATAAAAATTCAACACGTCGAGTTTTTGCTTTAAAATGATTTCCTTAATGCACATCCGTTGGCAGCGAAATCGCGATATTTTATACAGCCCGGGTTCCGTTGTAAAGATGCATCTTCACGTTTCGTGAAATATGTACGTAGAGAGAGTTATGGCTTTTCTCACCAGAGTCGAGTGGTGTGATTTGAGCTTGAGAAACTCTGACCGCATCGAGTCAGGTATGTTAGGAAAAATATATAAATGGGGGTTGCCCACAAAACGGAGAAGTCTGGCGGTTGACAGGCAGCGGGGTGCACGATACTTCATTGTTAGCTCATTGTTGGCGATTCCGTCTCCTTTATGCACTCGTATCTCCTATCTTCTCCGTCTCCGAATCGCTATGGACGTCGCAAGGGGAACGACGTTGAATTTAGCATTCATTGTGAACGGAACAGGCCGACACCCCCACTGCGATGGAAATTCTCGCGACGTAAAAAAAATTACTTAATGGTGGGAGAAACGTGACACATACGACTTAAAAAAAAGAAAAGAAAAGAAAAGAAAACCCTTCCGCGCCTTTCAAAGCGTCGTCTTAAAGTGGCGTATCTGCGACGAATCGGTCAGCGGTTTGTCAGTGGAGAACAAGGAAGCAATACTTATATTGCATTATATCCCACTGTGTAACAATCAAAAACATGCTCTTAATATCAAACTTATTGTATCGAGGAGTTGAGAAAAAGAATTTGTATGTCGTGAGAATTTAATTATAAATTTCTATCGCGTATATATTAATTAAAAAACCTACCGATCGATAAAATGTTATTCTCAAATATTAACATAATAGATATCTTTTAATCTATTTGATAATGAAATTGACTTTGCCAACAACTTGCTTTACAAAAAATGCATACTGTCAAAAATCGCGTTATATATAAAACATAGAAAAAAAAAAATACTATAATAACAAGAAGACTTAATATCGATTAATTTGTTGCCGAAATTAATCATGATTGAACTTGTTATTTCACTGGGAACGAAAAGATTAATTTAATCTTTCAGCAGCCTCTCTCTCTCTCTCTCTCTCTCGAAAGGAACGAAGCAGAAGAGGGAGAGAGATTCCTCAATCGCGGAAGAAATCTCTCGCGATAAAAAATCCACGATCATTCGATAATTCATCCGCGGCGGGGATTCAGCCGCAACTGCTCATTACGGTATCTCGCGAGTATGCGAGGCCCCCTGTATCGAGCTTGCGATAAAGCTCGGGATCGCGTGTGCAATTTCGACGTAGCGGGGCTAAGTAATACGTCACTGATTACAGGTTGCCACGTTGTCTCTTACGTCTGTCTCTCGGATCGGATGTAAATAATAACGAGCGCTTGCCACGGGAGGGAATATGTAGCTCGTCTCCGAGGCTCGATTCCCGTGCGCCGATTCATTCTCTTCGTTGGAATTTGAATTTCATAAAAGCCGAACGATCCAGCAGCGACCGCAGCGGTGTTTGGAGATATTTTGCGATCCCCTAATCGATTCCCGTATCGTATCTCCGCACGAAGAGTCGCCGCTCATCGTTAATTCATTGTGTCGTAAAATCGTGTTGCGAAACGACCGAGACTCCTTGCTATTTTCTATCGCGATGTCCCATCATAAATACACTTCTATTAGCCGTTACGTTGGAGCTCAATTATTGCGGTATTTAATTCGTTCTCGATTAATTCAGTTGCTTTATATTTATTTATTTATTAATAATTGAATCACGATTGATTTGAGAGAATCGAATTTATTAACTAATTCTTTGAGAAAAAAAAAATATATATATCCGCTTTTCCGAAGTCATCGATTCAATTCAATATATTCGGTCTCGTTGACAAAGGATCCGGACGACGAGCGGAAGCGTTCGTTTGACGTTACGAGATCGAGCCTGGCGTTCAAAGACCCGCGATGATGGCACACGTTCGCGGCTACACAATGCTCTCCATGGCATTCTTGCCGGCACGTAATCCTATGGGCCCACCCAAGGGGCTCGGAGACACCCGCGTTTAGGCAAGGGCCCGTCGTTTCTGTGACAGCGCGGGCTACAGTTATAATATTACTTAAGACGCGACGAGCGCGGAGTAAACAAAATATCCGGCGAAGAAAGCCCGCCAGAGATCCGTCTGTCAATGTCGGATTCCAACAAGGCCGATTTTTAAATACAAGCGATAATAATAGCTATGATCTATCCTCGCCTTGTGACGAGAAAAAGAAAGAGAGAGAGAGGGAGGGAGAAAGAGATGAATCGCGAAACTAGGCTAGAGAAATATCGACGCGTATCGATATTAAAACCTTTAATTAAGTTCCTGTTCTTCTTTCGCGAGATAACCGAGTAAAAGAAAAAAAAAATGTAGCCAGATACGTTATGATCGATATCCGCCAGATCGCAAAGTCACGTCAGGTTACGGAGGTTAATTACCCGACAGGTACTCGAGGCGGTGAGGATGCTCGCCGTCAGTGAGCCGTCAATACCACCGGTATCCTCCCGAATCTCTGGCTTACGGATAATACGGATTTCCATGCGAATGGATTGTTAAGGATTGCCGTTACGCGTCTCGATAAAAACCGGTTCCCCCGGAATCGCGCGAATCTAACCGGATTTCTCGCGGCAAACGTGACTCGCCGGTGTTACTTCGGCCTCGAAATTCGCCGTTCGACGGTTTGTGTACGCTTTATCTGGCGTCCGATCTGACGTTTCTTATAAACCCGTTTATAGAGAGGACCGAAATTTCGGCACGTCCGTATAAACATTTCATTTTCCCAGGCGAAAGGTTATCGTCTAGGCTTGTTAATTTTAAAGCGTCTAATTTATTCTCACGGCCGTCTCTGAAGCGCCGACGAGCCGCGTGAAATAAAATACTCGACTCGCCAGGCGAGTAAATTATCCTCTATTGGGCTCTTAACGCCAACGCCAATTTATACACAGCGTGTCTCTATTTTGGCGCATAATTAGGGAGTTGGTCGGTATAACCGACGTTACTTATAACGTCTTTATAAACAATGAATTTATAAGCGCTCTTTCGCTTTATTATTTACCGCTATAAGCCGCTGCTGCCGCTCTTCTCGCAACGCAAAAAGAAATTTAAATCGCTCAAACCACATTGGTAAAGGAGTGTCTATGCGTAATATATGATGCAGCTTGTGAGATTTGCAACTTTCTGGAAAAATTGTCGAAATAAATCTCCAAAGTCACACATTATAATGAAAAATGTGAGGGAATAAAACAATTATTTGCTTTCACCTGATTGTCGCAGTCGTTTACTCGAATACAGTGCCGTTTTTGTTTTGGCTTTATTTTAAATTCAAATTTAGTTTGCGAATCCACTCTCCTCCGACTGTGCTTGTACTAATTATGCCACTAGCAGCATCGTCAATATTAAGCTTCACGAAATTCGCGCGACTATTAAAATGGCCACTAAAAATTCTACCGACTAGCCAGTCCTTTTCGACTCGATGATATAGTGGAATGTGAGCCGGTCACCGGTTAATTTAGGCCTACGAAGCGGAACGTTTAAAAAGCGCTGCGATCGATCGGGAAGGCATTCACGTAAAAGGAATTCCAAGTAAATTTGCAGACACATATCAGGTAAACGAGGGCAAGCACGGGCACGAAAATATTTTCGTGCCAATTTATTCGCGGCACGTTATTCCGTAATGCACCTTTTTGCTCGATAAACATTGGATCGGTGTATAAACGCCCGGGCTTGAAATGAAACATACCGTTTCGACAAATCTTCGCCGTTAAACGAGACGCCGACCGTATTTTTCCAGGTTCGCGAGAGGGGCGGCGGGGGAGAATGTTATACGTATAAACTGCATGTATAATAGTCGCGGCGCGTATACGTACGCCGTGTAACCGCAGAAATGTCGAATATGCATATATAACGTGTGAGAGAGAGAGGAGTCCCGGTTCAAAGCTCGCATATTCAAATAATGTATGACGTATTCGCATATGCGCTCTCCAAACTGCATATAGAATATGCATATTCGCCCGCGCAATTTCGAGCTATATTACGCGCATATTTTTTCTTTTTTTTTCTTTTTCTTTTTTCCTTTTTTTTTTTGAATTTTTTGAGTAAACTCTTAACCGACGATGTGCGCTCTCTCTCTCTCTCTCTCTCTCTCTCTCTCTCTCTCTCTCTCTCTCGCTGCGTGATCTACAAATATTCATACACCCTTGTTCGCTTGATGAACTATTTTCATAATGCGTTTAAATGACATCGTGTGTGTATCAGTCATTCTCGAGCAAAATAATTTGCTTTTTAAATTATCTTGAAAATTTACCACAAAATCGCTAGAAAAGAGATAAGAAACGTATTTAGATTAAATGTTTACTTTAGTAATTAAAAATAAAACGTAAGAGCCGCATGTCACTCCGCATTATTAATCAATCGAGTTACATTAAAAAAAAATCCGCTTTTTTATTTCAAGACATTTTATACGATTGCTCAAAAGTGGGTTAAATTTAATATTTAAAATGAAAGAATAAACACATTTTTCCTACACTGAATGATACAAACGGCACTAAAGTTAAATACAAATAATTTGATTATTTGTATCAACTAAAATCTATTTGTGAAATATTTAATTAATTTTGCACAGATTAGAAATAAATATTTTAGATGTGTAATTTTCGTTAGGATTTTTAGTAATCATTTTTAATAATCATTCCTCTTTTCATGAATGAGCAGAAATATTTAAATATTACTATCATTGAGAATTTGCATTTTATTCTAATAATAAATATATATTTCAGAGTATTTTTGATAATTTTTTTTTAAATTTTTATTTTAAATAATTTTATTTATTTCATATTTCGAATAAATATTTTTTTTTCTCACAGAGAAAAGTTTTTCTTCATAATAATTTATTTGAATAAAATAAAATTTATAAACTATTATTTCCTATATTCTATGCGTTGGAAACCAATCACGGTATATAACAATTTCGCTTTCTAAACCTTTCATTATATTCGTAACTTCTTGAATGTAACTTTGGGCGATTAATTCGCCACGGATCGGCACTCATGGTGCATCGGCTGTTCACATCACGAAGAAAGATCGCAAGGCAGCTAGTAGTAGCGCGAGTAAATATTCCGCACCCCAAAAATTAACTATCGGTGGATGGGTTTAGGGGAGGTCAGTCGCTACGGCTGTTTGCTCTGTCTGGGAAATGACAGCTGACCCGCAATCCTAGCCCTCAGAACTGCTCCAGCGAGAGAGACTGGCGGAAAATGAGAGAAAGAGAGAGAGAGAGAGAGAGAGAGAGAGGGGGTGAGGGTGAGGGAGAGACGAGGGCTCCCTCCGAGTCAATATAACCAGACGCAGAGTTTCTTTTGCGCACATTTAGAATCGCAGAATGACTCGCGTTCTCGCTCAACAAAAGAGCGTATTTCCGAGAGTCGCGAAGGAGCCTCCGGGTGGACGCTTTAAGATCTACAAAGATTTCTGCTCCTCTCCCCGCGCGGAAAATATTCTTTGCTGACTCTCTGCGGTATATGTATGCGCGCGCGCGTGTGGGAAGGATTAATATTTACAATTCCAAAATTGTTGGAGACCGGGAATTTGGAGTACTCCATGGGGATTAAACGGGATTCACAAAGTAAAACTGCGTGTACACCTTGTCTGGAGGAATTTTCTACGTGTACGTTTATTTTTCCACAGATATCCGCCGTTTTCATACAGTTTGCAAACGTTTCTATTGTACATGCAGATCGTGTTGCAAGATTGTATTTACAAAAAGCGTTTAAGCTTTTGTTTTGGATTTTTGACAGTATCGGCGCTTGTCAAAATTGCCATTATAATTTTATTCGTGTTCCTAACTTTAGAAATTTATATTTCTCTTTTAACATTATTAATATTATTATCATCATTAATCGCAATTGTCTCAAGAATTTATTTTAATTTTTTTTTTTTTTTAATATAAACACTTTTTAACTGGAATATTAATCTCGGTCTCGCCTCTTCTCGTCCCCTTGCAATTATCTGGCATAAACGGTATCTAAATCGGAGGTGACGACGAGATAAAAAAACGTTATTTTGGCGAAGCGGTCGGGGCCGGACAGTGGGCTCGTTGCGGGCAAGTTATCGGTAAAAATCGAAGTTATTCGACACGGCTACGCGGCAAGGATCCAATTAGGTATACGGCGCGAATTTATTTACCGCCGCATAAATCTTGACAGTTGTAATATTTCGCAACGCCTCTTCTCTCTCTCTCTCTCTCTCTCTCTCTCTCTCTTTGGAATATTCTTGTCGACTATGTTATACGACGGCGTCCCGGTGACTTTCCCCGAGTGCGCGCGCGATTTTTTCTATCTCTCCTCTTGTCGGAAGAGAGAGAGAGAGAGACGAGATGCGCTACATATTGCACATAAATTTCGCTCATAAAAGATCCGTAGCGTCACTGTACATTATATCGTCATAAGGGTGAGCGAGGCGGGCGTGCGTGTTTCTCCCGCTTTTCTCTCTGTCTTTTTTCCGCTATCAGGCGGAAAAATAAGATTCATTTTTTTTTTCCTCGCGATGCGCGGCCGACAACGAAACGACGACGTGAGCGCGATTTTATACGCGACCGGATGAGTAAATAATCCACACAGGCGATTGTCTTGGCTGTTTTTTTTTATTACGATCTCAATTTTACTCGCTCACACAAGACGCTCTGATAATGGCCGATCGCATCCTTGCCATCTTCGTCCTCGAATTGTTATTTTGGTTGAACGATAATAGATGCACGCGTGTTCTTGCTCGGTCGAGAACGCATCGATCCAAAGTCGCGAGAGAGACGCTGGAATAATAATAATGCGGGCATGGCACACGCGTAATATATGTATGTGTAGCAAATATTTGATGACGCGCTGACAGGCAGGAAGCCGCGAAGAATGTGACAATTTTAGCGCTATACTAATTAAATGTGCACGATAGTCGCAGGGGTGATGTTATAATTACTTTAATTCGGTCGCGCAAAGCGAGAAATGGGTTTTTTCGGCGAAAAGAGTTTTTCAACTCCTGTATATATATATTATAATTATTTATAAAAAACTGAAGATGGAAGTAATGAGGATAATATTTGTCATATATTAATTAACAATGAGTGACAGTAAACTAGGTAATAAAAGCGCGGCCATTGGTAAATTCGATCTATATATTCATCATTAACAAGACAACTTTACGCTTTCCGTTTCGATGACGTGACAATTTAACGATGGAAATAGCCGTGTAGTATTATATTTTTTTTTTTTTTTTATTTTAATTTTTAACAGTCACGCAACCGTTATAAAATACCGAGACTTCCGTCAATTTTATCGAAGCCCAGATAAGCGTTAGATAAGCCCAGGGAGACGGAAGACGACGGATCGACTGCGGCACGAAACTGTTCATTTGGAAGGTCACTTAACTCGCGAGTGACGTATCGATAATCGGACGGGGAGAAGTACAGTCGGAGAGAGAGAGGGAGAGAGGAAGTGACGCGGGTGGTGCGTGCGGCCGCGCTTACACACCGTTCAACCGTATAATGAAATCGAAGTCCTGTTTCATCTATGACGATCGAAAGCATAGGTACCCCCTTCCTCCCCCTCTCCCTCCCTCCCTCCCTCCCTCGCTCCTCCCGATCCCGCAACGACCGCGTTGGATTGATCCGATCGATAGCCGGGGTATTTGGTAGATCGGATCGATCGATAATCGATCCGACCATGCCATCTTTCTCTTCCATGGATTTCCTGAAAAATTCTAGAGCTGCTCTAGAACTTTTTTCCGTATACTTTTAAGGGGAATCGAGGCAGAGGTGAACGAGATGAGAGAATCGTCGAAGGCGCGATTGGTCCAGCGAGATTGCACCTTCCTAAATGAACCGTGCGTGCCTCGGATTGCGTGAACTTCTCTTTCTCTCGTTCATCGGGCTTCTTTTTGGGGAGGGGGAACAGATGCCGCCGGATTTTTTAGATCGTAGCTGATAAGGTAATAAAGGCGAATGGGAAACAACCATCGCGTCTGCGTGAGATCGCTAAATTTTATAATTAGCCGGCTGGTAGGTATTTCCGGCCTCTGCCGTTATAATGTTTGGAATATTAATCTTGCATCTTTGGGTGTGTCCATAATTAATTTTGTGATTTGAAAAGTCTGAATTCACAGGATAAAAGCATGTATATTGCGCAATGTGCACTCTCTGATTAAAATGTTATCTTATCAAGTTCCCTATCAGCTTTTCCTTCACCCGGAAATTTTGTAATATCCGCAGGAATTTATATTCTGTGTATAGCAGCGTTTTAATCTGTTGCATGACGATGTCAGGCTCCACGTATCATCGGACACGTCATTGTGCTGTTGTGAAGTTACAATATTGACAAGCAATTACGTGGGCGTTTAACGTGGCTTACAGATTCTTCAGGCGTTCTTCGCCAAAGAATATTTTATATGTAGAAAGGAGAATCTTATACAAAATATTAAAAATTCTTATTCAATAATATATAACTATACATGTTAACAAAAAAAAAAATACAAGCTCTCTGGGCGGACAATAAAAAAGTAGAATAACATATATTCGTTAATATTGATCGACAAAGAATCCCGTTATGAAATCAACATTTTCCGCAGGATGTCCCAGATGCGTCGGGGAATTTAGAACCAATTGAATTTCGATTTCGACAAATCTCATTTTTATTGCGTCGCAATATGTATAATTATCGCGTGTTTAGCATTAAATATTGATTCCAAATTTCATTGTGAAAATATCTTAATTTAAGTTTGAGCATAAATTCTGAGTGACAGATACGTGAGTGGCATTTTATATATATATATCTAATTTAGATATATATATCTAAAATACCAGATTATATGCTCAATCTTAATTCCAGATATTTTCAATCAAATTTTCTCGATTGGAGTAGATTACGACCAGATATATTTAAACGCGCGCACAAATTACACGGCGTTGGCTGCCGCTTCTATGAAATTCTCTAGATCCGCGGGACACCGCTGACAATATGTCTGTAATCAAGTACTCGTTTGTCTCGTGTCAGACGATAATAAATGCTTCTCTCTATCTCTCCCTCGGCCGCCCCCTCCCTTCTCCGCTTTCGCTCCTTCCCTGGGTGGTCGTCGCAAACTTTTGTCGGACGATAAATACCGAGCCACCGTAAACATGCAAATGAAAAGATTCGCGCCGGCTTTCGGTTAGATCCCGCGTTAGGCTGCGACTAATGGGCCCCCGCTTCGTCATCCGTATGAATTTATATCTGCCTCGGGAATATAAGCCGCCGCTGATACCTTCCGTATAGCCGGAGCGCAAGAGCCGACGACGGCGATAGTTTGAGCGGCGCGCAAAGTTCGCTCTTCGCCCGGGAGAAATAAAAACGTACCCCCTTAATATGTCTCGCGAAACTTTGTAAAAATTTCTGTTTATTATTCTCGCCCCCATAGATGTTGTTTAAAATTTCATCACGATATCTCTATCAAAAGGATATCCTCTATGCCGTAACGAGAGATTTGTAGAGATTTCGCGATCGTGTCGCTACATCTTTAAAGACAGCTGAGTATACATGTTATATATTTATATCGTCTTGATTCTTAATCATTTACTCCGCCTTTATGTTCAACGAGTCATAAAGCACGCTATTCCATATATCGCGGGAGAAATTATTCAATTTTTTTTATTGATAAGATTAGAAAGATTTCTATAAATAAAATGGTTACTTTTCACATATCTAGATAATTAATCTCATTGTAATGTTAATCTATGATTTAATTCAATAAAAACTAAACGAGACAAATTGTTGTCGTAAACGTGAAGATTAATAGTGTTTCGAATATTGTGTGGGAAAATATATGTAAATACGACAGAGAGAGAAATTGACCAGAACTGTATAATGTGAAGGAAAAGAATGTTAAGATGCGAGTTCTCTCTCCATGCACAGAGCGACACGAATATCTGCTCGTTAGAGAATAGAACGCTCGTAATTTGTGTCGAATCATCTCGATTCGATTTATCTGTCCGATAAGGTTTTCCCGAGAACGATGAGACCGTGCGGCATTGTTCGACTATTGGTGTTGTTTCTTTGGAGAGTTTGGAATGCTTCCTTTTCAGATGCATAAAATGCATTATCGAGGCAGACGAGTATCTAGATTCTTTCCCCCTGTTTCGTTTCAATTTGCATGTTACGGACGAAATAATGTTACGCAAATTTCCATATTTTTATAATCAAAAATATTCTAATATCGAAGTTGTCTCCGAAGAATACGGTGGTGTTAAATTTACCGCCGTAAATATATTCTATATTTAATAAATTCGTCAAAGTATTCTTATTTCTCAACGACAAACGTTTTAATAATTAATATTGAAACTCAATTAGAAATGAAATTTTGGAATTATTTAAATGAATCGAAAAATAAGATACTTCAGTCCTTTAATAATGTTCTTTATTTATGTGTGTCCAGATTTTCAAAATTTTTTCTCCTTTTATTTTTAGTCGTTAATAACTCAAAAATATCGTTGCTTCGTTAAAATAATCGCCATTTTTTAAAATTATCATATTATTTCTATTCAATTATCTCGCACTAAATGTAACTGAAGCATCTCGTACAATTATTATACTACAATTGTCAGTTTAGCGACAAGGATGCTTCAGCTCAGATCAGACAATGATTGGAAGAATTCATTGGTCGCTTTCTTCGATCGTGAGACCGCACCACCGGGCTCCCCCGTTTGCGAAAATCCTTTCCATTCTTCTGAAATGAGCTCGCGTGCGATCTTTCGACGCGGCCGATTACTCTCGTTTCAGATTCCGGATAAATAATGCATCGTTCGATCTACGGTCCTGCGGATGCTGTGGCCCGCGTGAACGAAGGGAGGAGGAAAAGCTCGCGGACGTGTATCATCGAGAAGTCGAGGGCGTGAAGGGGGGGGAGGGGGATGGGGGCGGCCGCCCTTTATCTTACGGGGGCGAGATTCGCGCGCGCGCAGAATGCTACTATTAGAAATAAATGATGCTTTCTATAGGCGATCGCGGTTCGAAGAGGCCGACAATGCGTTCCGTGTTATTATTGCTATTATTCTCCCCTTCGTGTTCTCATTTCGCGGCAGCGAAACACTCGATTTATATAAACACACGCGCGTACACATACTAGTCCTTTTATTAACATTTGATGGTTTTTTTATACTTTCAAAATCTGCTTAATATTACGACTTAAACTTGACATTTTGTACATCTGTCTGAATAACATGAAGCATCTGAATAATTTTACGAATTTTATTTTGATTTATATTATAATAATTTTCTTATATTAAACGTTATATTTGTATACGAAAATTATTGTTTATATCAAGGATATTATTTTCATTATTTTTCATTAAAAAAAAAAAAAAATCAGAAGTAACAAAAACGTAGCACACACGCTTAATTTTGTCTTGTAACGACTAAGCTACATAATATAAAGTAGATTTGGAACAATTTATTTCTCCCTATTATTTCGCTTTACGTACAAAAAATATATTACCTTTGCCATTCTACGCTTTGTTAAACTCGTTCTCTTTTCTTTTTTTCTTCTCTTTCAAATCGGTCGTTGATAAATAATAACCCGCAACCTCTTTCTCGTCGCGTGTAATATACGCCGCTATCGAGGAGGGAGGGCGGCTTTAAAGATTTTTTTTTTTTTCCCTTTTTTTTTTCCCCGGGTACGGAAATTCGCACGCAAGGGGATCGAGTTTCCAAGCTATCTTATCCCTTTGCCGTTTCCGTCTCGTCGCCGAGAGATCTTCGACGATCGCGCAGCCCTTCTCGCGTGACTCACGCCGCGTACGGAGGGTGTTGGCGAGGGTGTACGTACAGGCAGCTCGCCCCCCTTTGGAAAGCAGAGCGCGCCCGCGCTTACTTCGACGCCCGATATTTCGACTCTCTATCTGAGCGCCCCACGAGAAGGGTGGCGGGGGAGGGGGAGCGGAAGGGGTGGTTGCGTGGGATTAGAAATACCCTCACGGCCCCGGCCGGCATGCATTATAGATACTCGCGCCTTTAGATTAGAGGGGGCGGTGGTGGGTCGGGGCAACGCGGCGCCCGGCAAAAATAGTCCACTCGTAAAGGCAATAGCTTTCACGGCTCTGTATTTTAAGCGGGCCGTTGCGATGCATGCGCGGGATAGCGGTGATGCTTCGGCGATTCGTTCGCCCGAGACTTTACAAAATTATTAAAGAATGCGAGATATATTTAGTATATTTTACATTGCCTCGTTTATACATATATCTCGTAACTTGTAAAGAACTTTTTACATTTTTTTTTTTTTTGTTTAACGCTAAAAGGCAGATGAATCCTCCCTTTTATCTTATTCGATTATACTCTCGATATGCCGATTGACACTTTCTTATTATCTTTTAAGACGCAGGCGACCTAAGATGTCAGGCATTTGATATAATTTATGCGATGTTTTGCAAGGTATAGAATGTAGAATATAATATTATTGATATGAAATTTTAACACGAGCGATTTTATTACAGAAGAAAATTCTAAAGATATCGCCCAATTTTGACATTGTTAGATAAACAATTAATTAAACGCAATTAATTAAAAAGGCTACAAAGTCGGTATTACAATCTGCTATTTCAAGATTAAACGCTTATTGTAAGATGTTATATTATGCTCATCCTTTTAAAATACATTAGTTTATTATAGTTCTCGCGCATGTTAAAAATCTGTTTCATCAGCGTTTATTAGCACTATCGCATAATGAGCAAAATTTCTACCTATATTATAATATAACCGTAAAGAGATTAGAGAGGAACTACAGTTAGCTGCACAAGCTTTTGATGCAATTGACCCTGAGGCATTACTGTTACGCAAACGGTTGTATACCGGCACATTACCTTCATGTTGATAGCTGGTGATTCGATAACCGGGTATTCGAATAGAAATCGCTCTAGAAACTCTCATCAAAATGACTTGAAACTTTTTTTCTACGTTCTATTTATATGTGAATATATTATAAAATTACTTGCATAATGTTATTTAAATTTTTCATTAGGAATACCTGATCCTGTGTGTCGGGGGATTTTGAAAAAAATTTTAAAACAAGCTACATGGAATTACGATAAAGGAGATATTTAGAGAGAGATATGAAGAGATGATTATTTGCACATTATTAAGACGTTGCGGCGAATACATTAATAGCCATCCATTTGCGGTGAGCAATTATAAAGACGTGGCGTCTAACGGGAAGGAAGAATAAGAAAAAAAAGGAACGAAGGAAGAGGCTCGTTAAACACTTTGAGTCCATATCATCCCTATATGGCGTGCGTATAGAGCGTGAAATACTAACAAGCGGTCATCATCAAACAATGGAAACTGGAACGAAGAGAGAACACATACTGGCACTAGCGATCAAAGTCTCTTAACTGTCTCAGTATCACAATAAGTTGGTCGATGAAACATTTTATATTTCAGCATAGGAGAACTTGTCTATTATAATGCGCGGCCAGAATAATAAAAGTAAAAGCTGAAATAATTATGCTTTCATATTTTGCTATCGATCTTTTAAATTATTGATGAAAAAAAAAAACCATGTTATGCTTTTTTTTCCCGGTTATTCTATAAACATAAATATTTTAAGAAATCAAATGATCATTTTCGCTTTAAATAATAAAAGCTAGTGATAGGGGCAAGATACACACCGAAAAGATTTCAATTTTTAAATTAAGGTTCTATTTCAATATAATTAGAATCTAATTGGTGTAATAAGTAATAATTTTATCATTATGTTTAAGGCGTTGTAGTGTAAATTTGCTAAATCTAAAATATTATATAACGCTGATGCATATTTAAGAGTGCAAAAATATAAGGAGGAAATTTTAATGTTAACAGAAATAGAAGGAAAAGCCGCTACGCGATAAGTTCCACTGTAAGTGGCATTAAAAATTCTAGCCACGCAACCGCGACGAACAGAAATTCTCATTTCGCGCGACGATAAGGCGAGAGCCACTTTCTAAATCCCGCGTCCTGTCTCCGTACCCGACGCTGATAATAACAATAATGGATGCCTTCATCTGCAATTACAATAAGCAGTTAGCGGGCAATAAATCACGCGAAGCAAAGTCCGCCCGCGATGAAATCTTTCTTTCCGCACATCGCGAGATAAGGAAACTTCCTTCGCATTCCGACAATTCCGGAGCACATTCTCTTATTCTGAAAGTTAAAGTGGGGAGAGAGAGAGAGAGAGAGAGAGAGAGAGGGAGGGAGAAGTTGTGCATCCCGAGGACTGGCTATTTAATTAGCGGCCGTACTGATGACTCCGCCGCGAAAAGAATCTTTGTCGCAGATGACAATTCATCTCCGATGTTAATGCGCAAGATGAATCTCGATAATAATAAGTTTTCATAAGAAATGGCCAGACTGCAAGTTTGGGCTAAAGAGGAGCACGATCCGAGAATAATGGATCGCCCACGCTTCGCGAAACTTTAGTACAGTTGTTGGATCGCGATTGCACTCAGTCATAATTTGATCAATAAATCCGATATCGGATGCTTCATTATCGGATGTATTTATCAATAGTAGTTACTTCGGCGGCTGCAACCGAGAAATTCAATTTCGTCTGAGGTCACCGTCTCTGAATTTTTCATTCGACAAGGTAGGATGCAGCATTCAGATGCAGATATTATTAAATGTGTTCACGAATCTTGCCTCGCGATTATAGAATTATACGTAAAAGGCAATTGTTTCTTAAAATAAGAATCAATCGATTAACAAGGATTGTATAATTTACATGAATTATAATGCTCGCATCTCTCATGCATACTCATTATTAAACAGCTGGTACATTTGCGGAACATTGTCATTTAAATGTCTTTCTGAATTATATATACGCACGAGTGTTTGAAAAAATTCCTAAGCACAAATTGACCTAATTTCTTAAATTAAAGTAGCTTAACACGAATTGTTTCTTCGATCTTTGTAAATGTCTGATTCGCCTAAAACGGCACGCATACACATATATACTGCCTACCTTCATCTAGAAATAAGAATATTATACTTTAATAAGACCGCTAATAAAGTCGTTTCTTTATGCGGTAGCCTATTATATCATAAAAAAAAGATTTGATTCGAGAAACTTATATTCTGTCTTTTTACCGCAAGATGTCCGTATCGTTACGTTTCTTCGATGCTCGATGATGTAGAGAAACGGGTTGCTCTTCAACAGGAAATCTTCTACGATACTTGCAACAATTGATTATTTCCGTGCGCTTGTTATACATTTTTATTATCATTTTTTCTGATAGTCTACGTATCTTTAAATTAATGATGGTTAATTTGAACAATTTCAAATGATATGATAATATTTAAGAACAATTAGTGATTTGACATTATAAGAATATTTTTAAAATCTTTCGTCTCTCAATCTATTAGTTATCAATATAAAATCTTGATGGCTTTAAAAACAAAATGTTCAGACATATTTTTATATATGTTTAAAGAAGATTAAATAACACCTAATCCAATATACTGAAAATCGGATTTGCCAAAATCGATCTGTTAAGCATTGAGATAAATGGAAATAATTCTGTGGAAATTGATTTATTAAGTCTTTATACACGATATGAATTTTCGTTAAGTAACTGTGTAGTAAAAAATATTAATTTATACATATCTACGAACGTTAATGGATAACAAAAAGTATTCATCATAAGCTCGAGTTATTACATAAGATAAAATATAGGAGCTCCTTTTTTAAGCGTGGTTAAAATTTTAATTATAACAACAAGAGAGATATATAATATTATATATAATATATAATATTACACGATTGTATATATATATATATATATATATATATATATATATATATATATATATAACAAATATATACTATTTTTTTTTTTACTATCGCAAATAATATTTCTTCTCGCATAGTTGATAATATTACCTATAACTAATTAATCATATGACTTCTACTCGGATTGCGTGCGAATAATTATGAGGGATAAATATAGCACCTGTGCATTTTGAAAATTACGACTTGAAAATGCATCAGTTTAAAAAAAAAAAAAAAAACAATTCCGAGCAAAATAAATAATTAAATACGACAAAAAGTAAGGATATATTTAAAAAGAATGAAAGAATAGACTCCGTGCAAAAATAATTGGATTCCTCAAGCATGTAAGTTCAATTGATGACATTTCTTCAAATCGTAATGATCGTATACGTATATTATATATACAAAAGCATCTTTCTCGTACGTGAAATATATTATATTTGCTTATATATTATCTGATCTATATAAACGTCACGCGTGAAATAATCTGAATCCGCGATTAAGGATAATAATAGTACTGAGAATAAAATATATATGTACTATAATAGTTATAGAGTAGGATAAATATATCGGTGTAAAGAGAGAGCTTTATAGTGGAAATTGTTTACGAGAGGAAATCGCAGATCGTAATAATTTATTTGATTACACGTTACGTAAGAAGGGGAGGAGGGGGGGGGAGGAGGGAGAGGATCATTATATACGGAAATATCGACTTGGTAGATGATACAAGCACGATCGTTTCGCGTTCCAGAAATACCGGGTGTTCAGGAAACTGCATATCGCTTAGATAGAAGGATATTCTTCAACTCGAGGGCTGTTTTGAAAGAAAGACGGCTTCCGCGTCTTCAAGGAGACACTGCTGCGTATTTAATTTTACATTAAACGTTTATCTCCAAGTCGTAAGCCTATTGTTAGACTCGAGGTAGCGTGTCAGCTTGGAATCGCATGCCGTGTCGTCTTTATCCGCGCGCGATACCTAAAAGTAGTCTTTAAAGACTTGGCGTAAAACGTCACTGTGCTCTTTCACCATTGCCTCTTCGTCCTGCCGCGCTTTTCTTTTCCCTTCTTCGGTTCGTGACATAGCGTCGATAGTGGATCGTTAATGACCGAATATACTTCCCGTGATCGTCGACAAGTTATTTTGCAAGGACAAGACGAGCTGTCGATATGACGAAACGAGCGAGACTCTCGAAATCGTAAAACTTATTGACATCGTCTGATCGCGCGATAACCGTTCTCACCTTGTCCGCGAATACTTCAACGTCTCCTGGCTTCGTCTTAACGAACGTCTGAAACTCCCCCGATCCTTGTAACGATTCTACGACAGGCGGAAATTTCCGGATAAAGCCGAGACGACTGAACGTTTCAAGAGCGCGGAATATCCGCTCTCAATTCCTCTTGCTGGAGTTGATGAGATATTTGCAGCAGTGCGTGAGGAGATGCTTCTCGCCGGTGACGTCATGCTGAGCGACTGGCGAGGCCGTGGATTCCCTGGTGTAAACGTCCAGACCGTATTGGCCCTCCTCGGGGAAGCTTATGGAGAAGGTGACCACGTCGTCGTCGGCGATGGAATGCGTCACGTACTTTGACAGACGTTTTTCCTCGATGCCGTTCTTGTGCAGGGTCGCCATAAAGTCCGTCAACGGCCTCGACATGCGAAATTGAATCTCAAGCTCGCGCCCGGCGAACACTAGAGCTTCCTGAAATCAATAGATCGTAAACCGTACGTAAACGTACCTGGCAGACGCTATAAGATCGCAGGATTCTTTTCTTGGCGATTTTTCTTGACTTGAATTTTTTTTTCTTTCAACTCTTGAGACTTTCCGAAAGAATAAAAAAAAATGTTCACAGAGCTCTTGCCTGGCATACGTAACAAGTTATTTTAAAAGAAATGCATACAATTTTTTTGAAGTTAGTTTTATTCTCGTTTCATTTTTCAAGACATAAAAAAATACCTTTTTATGAAATTGCTATACTTTTGTAACACATTGATAGAAATTTACAAGATGGAAATTTAAATGTGTCTTTGAGCCACCTTGTATCTTCTACGTTTATATCGATCTTGCTTTTGCTTTAAATTAATTACATAAGCAAATCGATTTAACTAGACATATATATATATGTATACCTGATGAGTGATGGGTATAAGCCCAAATAATCTAGTGGCTTTGGTGGGACCCCATTCACCACTGGCGCAATCCGGTAACGGTACCATCACCGTTTGCAGTTCCTCGCACGCAATTTTGAATTTGCAGACGCTCTTAAACTTCATCGGCTCTCCTGTCAAGTACTCCTTCGGCGTTACCGCGTTGGCAAATATATCCAAAAGGAAGGCCCCGGAACAGGGTGCGTGAACTCGAAACGCAACTATATTTCCCACCACCGACTGTAGAAATTTGAATTTTCAAGATTTAGAAATGAAAAATGCGCTGCATTATTTTCTTATCTTATTGTTATATAAATTGACGCGAATATAACACATATTTTCTTATTACGTTATTAAATATGCGATAATATTATTATTAGTATGCGAGAGTCATATTATTATTAGTATAAAAATGATAAGAAATTTCTAAAATAATATTAAAATACAAAAACATATGATGATTTTATATAATTACTTATATATACTAAAAAAAAAAAGATTCTAAAACTGAATAAGTCAAGATTAATTTTTTTTTTTTTTTTTTCAAAATTATAAATATTCAAATTTAAAAATACATTTTATTAATGAATCGTTATTTCACTTTATAGAAATATTGAGTTGTTTTACAAAAATTAATTGTCCTAGGATTTTTAAGCGATGCCGCTTAAAGCGCGTGAGATAAATTACGAAGCAGATGCGGGTGGAGTCGCGGACTCTTTTACCTGCATGACAAAACGCTTGAGCGACACGCCATCGTAGCCATCACCGTCGTTGTCATAAAACTTGAGATTGTAATGAAAGATAAGGGATGATTGCATATGCGCCGGCATCGCTATCCTCACGGTCGCGGCGCCGGTGGAATCCGTGTACATAACGGCATTCGTATTTGTATCCGGAAAATAGAGGCCGTACCTGTAGGCGCAGAATTTATCCGAACGGTATTCTCTCTCTCTTTCTCACTTATAAGCATTGTTAACAGAAACCTCTCTCGCGAAATCATTGTGATTTAATTGCGCTTTCTAACGGCTTTTACGCGCGCTTTAAGAAGGATTTCATGTTGTCAAGATGTTGCTGCATTCGATAATATATTATAATTAATGAAGAGGATTTATAATCAACGTGACATTGGACACGTAAGTTACGTAAGAGCATGAGTTGTTTTTCTTTTTTTTCTCAAAATAAAGACGTTTTCTCACCTGAAGAATAGAGACCGTACGAAAGGCAGTTCCTCAAAGTCCTTGAGCGAAATCGGTTGTTTGAGCAACTGCCAGTCCTCTTGCAACGGAAAGAACTCGTATATGAATTCACGGGGATCCGTCAGGAAGTAATGATCGTCGTACTCGTATCTAAATAAAATGATCCTCTCCGTAATTAAACTAATCGTTTCATTTTGCCGCGCGATACAACATATACACTGTAATTATGATATAGGGATGAAGGAAATTTTGGGCCTACCTGAGACTGTCGTTCTTGGCTTTCGCTTGGCCGGGACGGGGGACCTCTTTGGCATTGACGAGATGTCGCGCCCCCCAATTACACTGGACAAATCGCCACGCACCTGCTACGTACACGGCGTTCCAGCTGTTACGGAATCGATTGTCCTCGAAGCAAACGCCCGGTTGATAGCCCGCCGACTTGCTGTAACCCTTGATGACCACGCAGTGCAGGCCCGCATAACTGTATTTAAACACACACACTACAATTTATATCGTTGTTCTTTCCACGAGCATATAAAACAAATATATATGCGTATAAAAATATCGAACACTCTATATATACATATTTATCGATTAATTTCTGTAAACATTTTGTACCGCGCACTTTTTTACGAGTCGCGTTAAACCGACGCGATATAAGTACAAATAAAATAAATCCTGCACATATCAGCTTGCATTTATTTATTGCATCGACGTGACATTCTTAGATTTTCCTCTCTGTCTCTCTTCGGGAAAAGATCTGCTATAAGATTTTTATTTTCGTGAAAAAAAGTAACGAGATTTTATATTAAATATTTTCAAAGTTTCCTCTGTTCGTCGTATTTATGGACTTGTTCTCCATTAAAAATAACTGACATGTTAAATATGCAAAATTGAACGAGCATGTATTTTTGATAGTTTCGCAAAGTGACGCTTCTAACCGTCTCTGTTCCATTACATGTAAAAATCATATTCGTCATCTGTTACCTGCACAATCGTTTGAATAGAACGTGATAGCTTTCCGTGCCGTGCTTGATACCCCTCAACAGACCCATGGGAGTGTCGCCTCGTAAGTTCTCGTCGAACTGCATAGTGTTGAGATTCTTCACGGTGATCCACCGGAATATTGTCCTCGCCTTTTCTATGTCCGATCCGCATCTGCTCACCAACTGTCGCACGAGATCGGTGAACGTTTTTTGATCTTCTTGCGCTACCTAAGAATAACATTGGTATCGTAAATCTGCGAGTATCAGTGAACAAGCATTTCTTTCTCTCTTTCTTATGAAAGCGGCCATAAAACATACGGATACGGTCCGGCATAATATTTTCTGATTCACAAAAGCACCGTGAGAAATGAAAAATATTAAAAAGGGAATATTAATTACACTTATATAAACTTGTAAATCGATCAAAATAAATCTACTCATTTTCACGTGCAACAAGATTAAAATAAAAACAATTTTGTCTAAAGTATAAAATGAAAAGAAGCGTAAAACTCGATGCGAACAACGATAGTGTCAATGATGGAGAAGGTCTTGAAGGACGCGAGAGAAGAAAGGCTGAAAGAGCGCTAAAGAATTGCGCAGCGAGAGCTTACCGAAATAGCTATCTGATCCATGTCAGCGAACTCTAGAGGATCATTGTAAATGTGGTACTTGGCCAGGGCCGGTGGCTGCGGGGGTGGCGCGCGCGACGGATAAGGCGGGGGTGGCGCTTCCTGGATATAACCGTCTCCTTCGTCAAGATATAAACTCTCCTGGAGCATGTACTCGCTTCTCGCCTCATTGATCAGCTCCAGCATCTCCGAGCTCTGTTTCTCCACCAGCGCGGCGGTCGCCGCTCTATAAATTCATCAGGAGTAACCAACAGCTTTTGTTGCGTAAGCGCGGAAGCCCGGCTTCCTCGTGCGCGCGGGCTTGTTTATCGTTTCCCGAAAAAAAGGAAGCCGCAACTGCGGCACTTAACGTACGACGTTAAACGCGATTTCTTTCGTAAATTCTTCTGTAGTGAAAGATGCATAACATGGATATTAACGCAATCCCGTTTGAAAGATTATTTAGATGATATTAATCGCGTAATAAATTTTTAAAACATTTTCCGAGTTATTTCATAAAATATTGAAAAATTGTGTGGGATTATAAAAGTAAAATAAACTAAATATAAATTACTAAACTAAATATAATATAAATTATAAAAGTAAAACTTTTGATAATTCTTCAATTTATACAGTTTCAACATTGCCCTTTTTTTATAAATTTTATTCATTTCAAACATATATTATTTTTATTTACATTTATAATAAATTTATTCAGTTATTTGCTTCCTCGGGAGAAAAATTTTTTGTTACACTTTTATTCGAATAGCTCGAAAAAAAGATTATATATATTGTCTAAAATATGATTAAAAAATGATAGTAAAATATGATTTAGTAAAATAGTAAAATATGAATAGCAGTAAAATATGATATGCGATATATGAGCGCTACTTGCCCGATTTCAAAAACAAGACGTATAATATCTAAGCATTAATTACCGTTCGTGCTCCAACATCTTGCGCGTGAGACTTTCCTTCTTCTTGTCCCTGCGTAGAGTCATGTTCTTCTCCAAGTCTTCCTTCTCCTGCTGAAATTGTTGGGTTCGAACTCTTCCGCCTTTTTCCCGTTCCCATCTCGCCGACAATTGTTCCAGCTCCTTCTCCCACTCGTCCTTTTTAAATTATACATAATACGTTGAAAGAATTTTTCAACATAGACACACGTATATTACATTCTTGTAAATAGAAAATATATATAAAAAAAAAATTGTATATTGTATAATGATGATGAAAATGCGCGAATAATAAGTCGCATTATTTTTCTTAGAATTCAATTCATTACATACTCGGAATTCCTCGCGAATTCGTCTGTCTTCCTCCTCGCGATGGTGGGCAAACTTTCGATATAAATCATCCTCTTCTTTCCGGTGCTTCATCTCGAGACGTGTCTGCTCATCGCGATCCTGGTAAAAGCAGGGCGTAAAGAAACGTATTAAACATTCAATTCTTTTTGTTTATTTAAGTTTCTTCAACTTTTAATTGATATAACGCAAATTGAATAATTGAGCGTAACCGATCACATTCTTATTTTAAAAAGTGTTATTGCAATTGTGTAAAATTGTTGAGAATATTATTGCAACATATATGACATAATTTTGTGATATAATTATAATTTTATTATAAAATTAAATTAAATTATATAGAAAATATATACAACATTTTATAAAACATATTAAATATTATTTTTTTTTCTCATCAATATAATTTTTACTTATAAAAATATAAAAGTAATTGAACCTTTGTGTCATTCCGTTTGTAATTTCGAAAAATAAACATGCGATTAGGGATTAAACTGTCGTTGAGAAACATTGCGCTAATAGTTAGGGGAAGGCGCAGTTTGTGGATAGAATTGGACGCAATGAAACGTTTCTAGTTCTTAAAACGCCCGCAGCAAAACGTTCTACAGCCAGAACGTAGGTAGGTAGGTACTCTACTTTTTGTATAATTTACTTTCACGTCGCGTTTCTGCTTTCATTCGCTTCCAACAGAGTCTCCTCGGGGGAACGACAATTCGCCACTCGTCGACAAAAGCGAACTAATCCTCTCCCGGTGTATTTAAAAAAAAAAAAAAAAAAATGGCACGTTGTTATGTGTCTCGTTGTAGCCGCGACCGGAAATATTGATGCAACGAAAATATGAGCGGGCAATGTGTTGTTGTTGAATGAAACGGACATGCTCCTTTGGAATCATGCGGAGGAATTTCTCTAATGGAATTTGTCTGCGATACAATTTTGGAGGAACGCTTTCCTTCGAAATACATAAACAGTTCGCCACAAATAATCGAAATGCGACTCGACGAATATTGGTATACCTTTGAGAAATCAATCTCGAGAGTAAGCTCTAGGCACGCATTACATAATTTTTCTTCGGTAAGGACGTGGCCCACGCCGCAGTCATGTCATAATGATGTATCTATATAATTTGAATAAACGCCGTTAGGCCTAACGACGAAGCAGAAAAAGGAAGTAGTTTGCATACTGGTTGAAAAGATAATTTTATCGTTAAACATAATTTTGGGTGTATAAATGTGTTAACAGATTTAATGCTGAATTGCGCAGAAAAGTTACTCGTACGAAGAGCATAAAAAAGCGTGCACGAGACTTTCTCACGTACAATTTTTATGATGAGGAAACCTGCCTGTGACACGATTCAGAATGGCCAAGTTCAGTCCCTGACGTAATTCAAGGCTGTTTTTCTTGAATTCGTTGTTTTCACGTGTTATGTTAGAAACAGAGATGGAAGTGGCGCTGGTGTAACACATTACCAAGGACTAAACTGGCAGGCAGGAGGAACAAATATTACGCAGATATGCATCTTGATTCGCGCTGCGAGAGATCCGTTTGCCGAGTTTGAGTTTGTTCTCGGAAACGGACAACAGCCTTTAATGGATTAATTTTCCCCTAAGCGTTTACGCGCGGAGGCGCGTGAGAGACGCGCGAATACACGCGCTATCCCCGCCGGCTCTTTCCGCGGGCCCGCCAACGATTCCTCTAATTAGCCATCAAGTGCAGGAGTACCGCAAGCGGAAATAATTCTGCTTCCAGCCCTCTCGTCCCGCCGCGCCATTTCGCCAACGCCAAAGCTTTCCTTCGCATGCACGTCCTGCCCGTACGAGGGAAAATAAGACGACGCTGTATACGCGTTCTTCCGTGGCAACGATTTGAATAATCGCGAACGATGAGTCGCATTATTTCAGAGGAAATCGCGAAGTCGCCAATTATCGACCGCATCGCGCTTTCATCAATCGAATAATCGTCCGTCCTCTTTCCCTTTTTTTAATCAGTCAATTAAATCTCCTTCAGTTATTAGATTATTATCAAGAGTTTTTAGGAGCTTTTAATTTTTTATTCATGATTTAGAATTTATACTATTTCGATTGTCATACCTAAATAAAACTTGAAAGGAAATTATCTCGCACGTTAAATCCTTATTTATTTAAATTTCTTTCTATAAAACTCCGCGCTTAAGATTATTAAACAAACGCGTATCTTAACGAGATTCCCGCTTATTCTGAATGTCCGCGTGACTCTTGTTTGCTCTTATTTGCTCGATTTCGGAAAAAGGCTCATGACATATCGAAGTAATTCCGGTCACTCGATCATAGTCACGCGCGGCAATCCGTTATGCGGTCCCGGGATTCCTGGGATCCCGCTGTTCCGCCAATTAAACGTAATGCCGGTGATCGTCGCGATGCGTCGACCGGCGTGAGAAGGGGGACCATCCGCTGCGCCACGTATGCGATTATCTGATCATCGGCAGCGCGTGTGGGCAGGACGCCTCTTCGTCCAGGGTACGCTCGACTGTCACCGAGCGTGTGCGAGCGCGTAGGAGGAGCCGCCCCGCCATACGAAAATACCGGATAAATCACGCCGGCGGATTATTCCGCCCCGGGAGAGGAAAATCGCGATTGTCTCGTGGCTTAACAAAAGCTCCCTTCGTCCCGGATGTGGAGTCGCTACCGCGCGAATTATCATCGGGGTCGCGTTGAATAAAATTAAAAAAAAAAAAAAATGGAAAATATATTTCGTCGACCGATGTGCCCACGTTTCGCCGCTTTCGTTCGCTCGTGCAAAAACGCACGTAGCCCTCCCCTCCCGCCGAGATAACTGGATACAGATAACTACGTAAATAAGGATCGATCGCGCGGACGGACGACGGGACTGGACGGTGCGAAAGCGCATCGGGAGAAAACGCGGCCGATAGCGGAGCGACTAGCGGCTCGGCCTTATTACGCGTCGAATGGGAAAAGCGGTAATCTCAATTTCACGTAGAGTCCGTTCACGATTTGCTCGCCGCCTGCATTCTTGCGTTTTCGCGTTTCCGCTCGTTCGAACGATTCGCGGCGGTGGAAGTCACGCGACACGCGGCAAGAATCCGTCAGATATACGTCAGATCCGTATTCCCGGCAAATCCGGAAAAATCCGTTGATTTTGGGAATCTTTGTGGGTTTCATCGTCGCGAAGAGGCGCAAAGTTCCACATCACCATAAAGTTTGTCGCGCCCGATTAGTTCGCAGCGATTTAATGTTTTTAATTAATTCACGACGGAGAGATATCTCTTTTTTTTTAATTTACCGATACAATGTGACTATTATACAATTATTTATTATATAGTGATGTTTGTTCTTCTTTAATTGAGAATGTAACGTTTACATTTATTTCACTTGATTATGAATGATTGATTTATTAACGCGTCAAATTACTTGAATGTCTTTATATTAATTGATCGATCCTTTATCAGATGAAATATCTTTTAAGTAAATAAAATGTTAAAAAAATATATATATATAACATATAAGTTAAACTGCAATTAAAAATTGGTGTTGAAACGCAAATTAATGGGGAAAAGACGCTCGCTGGCGATATTGGCCGAACACTGGAATTTTGCAAATTTCGCGAGAAGAGGAGTTATGTATCTCTCTATACACATCATTGATCTGGATTTTATTACTACGGAAGTACTTGGAGCAGCCTATTGTACGTATTTTCGCTCATGCACACAATGCATTTCCCCCACTACCTGTTTCCGCGTTTCAGGAAGAAGCTAATAATCAGCGGACGGTATACCCGCGCAAAAAAGTCAATTACCACATCGCCATTGTTCGCTTCTTCTACGCACTTCGAAATTATCATTGCTAATTCGCGTTATTAATTAATAATTATTTTTGCAGGCTTCTCCTGGAAGCGAGGAACAACGGCTGCCGCGAAAATGGCCGTTGCAGCGAGCAGCAGCAACTTCAAATAAAATGTATCTTTTTTATTTTATTTTTTTAGAACTTTAACAACTATTATTTATGCAACTTAAATTATGTTAGAATTTTCTGAAATTAAGTTTAAAGTCCTTTTTGTTTAATCGCTTCTTTCCGTTCGGAAACTGTATTTAAGTACAAAGGTTAAATGTAATTAGAAGGGGTAGATATTTTGCACTCTTCGATAATCGTAATTTCTTTCGCATTTGTATTTTATTTCAGAATCTTTAAGTTTGTTAGTTACTTACGAGAAAAGTGACTTTGAAACTTTATAATGCGTTACAGCAATTTTTATACATTTTTTGTCATCTAATATCTATCTTTTATTGCTGCTTTCATATCAATTTTCTCAGGATTTGACATTTCTCCCGTTTTTTTTTTTTATTTTGAAGCATTATAATCTCTTATTAATAAGCGAAGAAAAGATAAAAATAAAAGTATATCTAAAGATATTTAAAGTGAGATTACGCAGAATCTCATAATTTACTTCAACTTTTTATAAATTTATAAAAAATACAAAAATAATGAAAATAAAAAAATAATGGAAGAAATTAAAAAAAAAAAAATAAATCTCTTTTTAGATGAAAATTTAATAATTGGTCGAAATACAGTTACTCAGATTATTAGAAACAGATAATGGTTAGGCAATTTGAAAAGTCTTACTGTTATTAGAAAGACAATTAGCCTGTTTTTCAGAGTACAAAATGTATTTGCAGGCACAACAACCTGCCGTATCGGTGTCTTCTTTACAGACACCGAACCGCAATCTCTTTTCCACAGAGGAAAAGCTTTTTCCTGTTCACCGCGGAAATTGCGTGTGTCAGCCGACGCGCGGCGTGTCGGAGAGCAGTAAGACGCTCTCGTCCTTATACGGCGACGACCATGACGAGAGGAGGAAGGATTACATCAATCGACCGCCAACGTGACTCACCAGATAATAATCGATGGGTTTCTCGCGGGCCTTGCTGTAGCCCTTTTGTAGCTCGGTCTGCTTGAGCGCATGGGCGATGTGAAGGGCGCTCGCGTCGAACCTGCCGTACTGATAGCTGCCATCCCCGGAATAATTGTGATTGTACGGCGAGGATGCGCCGCCGGTGCCGCCGATACCGCCGTGGATGCCATCGCGCTGGGACGACGAATTCGTGGCCGGCGGCGAGCCGTGCCCGTTCAGGTGCCTGGCATAATTAGGCGAGTCTACATTATCGTAACTGCAACAGAAGCGTGCACACGGGTGTTCAGGGGATTGCGAGGGGAATTCAACCGGGAGTGCGAGAGCATCGCACCTCGGCGAGCTCTACTGTTGCCAGGGAGAGAATAAACGACAATACGCATTGACTCCTTCTCGGGACCAACGAGAGAAAGCACGCTTTATCCCGGAAGTCAAATGTGTTCTCTAATCTTGGATAAATAATTTTCGTACAATACACGATAAAAAGATCATTTAGTAAGAGAAGCTAGAATTCCTCCACCATTAGTAAATTAGATTAGAATTTTACTTAGAAAATTTAACTTAGATTAACAAATTTAATTTAAATTTGAATTTAACAGAATATTCATATAAGACTGAGAATTAATAATTTAATTAATAATATTGAAGAAAATGTGCGAAAAGAAAATTTTGATTGTTAGAGTCTTCCAAAACTGGCATATCGGATCCGTTTGGCTTTAAAGTTAAGAATTTTTTCAATTAACGAAAAGTCTCCCGATAGTAATCTTCATGCAAATCGAATTAGTATAGCGTCTGTCATTTCCCAAACTCTAAAGTTTCAATCAAATGCGTTTTCGAAAAATTCTCGAGTATTATCATATTATAAAAGTCAAGATTTCGCATACGTTTTATTTAAACATTAAAGATATTCCGAGAGGGATTGATGATATTAATATCGACGATAAATCGGAATAAAAGCGAATACTCGCGGGTGTCCTTGATACGGCCACTAACGTCGCTCGTTACACGACGTTGCCGGAAAAGAATCCGGGTCGATGCCGTCGTCCGTGGATTATGTTAACCCACATATCCATGCAACACAATCGCCATCTCCCTCCCCACCCCCTCCCCGCTCACCTCCTTCATTCAGCGCGCGAGCTTGACCCATAATTCCGGATAACTATAATGGACGCAATTACTCACCGAGAGTAGAGTTGCAATTAGCGTCGCGGTTAAGTTCAACGGGTTTGCAATAAGAATCTCTCACACCACTGGCGCGATAGCCTCGCGCTGTTTGTGAGAATTTAGTGTATCGTTTAAATGAATGTGTTACATCTCTCGCTCGTTCTCTCCCGGGTTCATTCACTCACGCAACCGAGCCTACGCTCGTCTCTCTTTCCTTTCCCCTCCTCTTTCTCCATCTCTGCTCTTTTACCGCGCGTGATCATCGAGCCGCGAAAGGTAAGTATAAGAAACAACATTAGATTCGCCAAATCAGCGGATCAGTAATCGAGCAAGAGCCTCACGGAAGATCTCTAGGTAGCCTTTTTCAAAATAAACGTAGAGAACAATGTGTAGAAATAAAAATGCATAAATGCGTATAATAATGAAAGAAATAAAAACTGCATATATTTATTTCACTGCAATTGCAAGCGACTTGTACATTACTTTAAAAAATACAAAAAAATAAAAAAAATATATATATAAATGTGTATAACAATGAAAGAAATAAAAACTGCATAAAGTATTCCTCCAAAAATTCTGTAAAATGTTATTTCAAGCGCCTGCAAGCTACTTTCAACATCGCACTTTAATAATACTTTTATATAAAATTCAAAGAATTATTAACATCTCTTAACATTAATCAAAATAATTTACACGTTGATAAAAATGATCTAAATAAAAGAAAAAAAAAAAAAAAAACAGGATTTGAAAGCAGGAAATAAAGAGAAGCCGAAGGAAAGCCACGTAGACGCCAACAAGAGAAAAATTCCTCGCGTAAACGCATACGTGCGCATGTAGGCGCGACTTTTACGAAGCGCGGTGGCCATAAAAAGGCATACAAAAGACACGCGAATGTGTTGCATTGAAAGGTGTTAAAACGGGCGACAGACAGACGAGGGCGATCGAGATACCGATGACTCTTAAGAGAGATCCCAGTGATACGCGACTGCGACGGTCTTTATGCGAGGTGAGCACACACGCGTAATACGCGCTTCGCTCTCGTAAGGCATACATTGTATATAGATGCGGGAATAAGATGCGCAATAATGCACGGATATACACGACGGGCTTACGCGAGACGGTAGGAGTGCAGCGCACTTCTTGCAACACCGCGACTTTACTTAATCAAGTTATCGAACCTCGCGATCGCGATTTCTATTTATATTATACTGACACACCGCGATCAGATCGAATTTGCCGATAACGTAAATGTATAAATAAGATTTTTGATTTCTTTTAAGAAATTTTCCATATTTGAAATTGTTCTACGCAATAGATCGAAATTTTTTTTTTTTTTTTTAACATTTTTTTATCGTTGTTTTCTTAAATGAATGCAAAGATTTTTTATTCTGATAGCTCCTCGTAATGACTTTCTCAATTTACAAAAGTGTTAAAAATTTTACTCCCCGTAAGTTTCCTCTCTCTCTCTCTCTCTCTCTCTCTCTCTCTCTCTCTCTCTCTCTCTTTAACGTTATAATATGTTTTATTTATAACAAATTTATATATACACAATTTTTATTTTTCTTATGTAAAAATAATTTAAAAAAAATTTCTTATTTTTTAATTCTGATTCTCTTTTGTTAACAATAATATTCTTATAAATACAAAATCTAATAAAATTTTTATGATTGTTCAACACAGTCTCTGCAGAAATGAGCTCACTGGCATTCAATTCAAATTAAAGAACGAGTGATGGAGCATTCGGTCAACTACTGAGGCTATTATTCGCTAAGATTTTATCGGATTAAGGCCAACGTAATTTCCTTACATAACACGAGTGAGGTGTCTAAAGTAAAAAAAAAAAAAAATCCATAAGATGATATAAAGCCAAAGAATGCACGTGCATGACTAATCATTTTCGCGAAACTGTGCTGGCGTCAAGCGATTGATTTACTCGCTGACAATAAAGCATGGCAAGAAACAAAATAATCTTATTGAAATCTTACTGTAAATTCATAACTATAACAATATATAAATATCAAACTTATTTCACGAATATAAAGGAATATTTGAATACATCGTGCTATTTCAAAAAATGTGTGTACCCGATTAAAATTTCATCTCAAGTTTTATAAAATGTAATTTTTTCTATCGATCAAAAAAAAAAAGTACGCATATTGTATCAAGATGACGAAGAAAACAGGATTTCGATGAAAAACGTGTCGGTTACAGTGGTACGTATTTCGTTGCGAGGCACGATTTCGAGACATCGTGCAATTATTTCCAGCAGCGTTCGATCTCGATCAGACTCGACGAAGGGAAAGTGGAGAAATTAGAGGTAAGTTCTGTCAAGCGTGCCCTCGGTATTGTAATATCCCTAATATCGAAACATCAACATTAAAATTGCGTTCGATGTAGAATCGCGTTTTTACGTGAAAGTAAACTCGACGAGGAAAAGTTAAAGATCCACGAAATGTTGAGAGAAGGGCCGACGTTTTTACGCGAGATTATTACGATTCTCTGAACGTCATCGGAAATTGGGATACGATGATGCAAGAATGTGTGTTGCAAAATCTCGCATTGTTCCTTAAATGTAGGAAATTGGGGTGAAGTGTCTAGCTTCTCGCGTTCATTTACGATTCAAATGAGCCCATCTTTGAAGGAGCATTACGTATTTAAATCTATGCAGCGTCCTACAAAATTGAATGACTCGAGTGTATTATTTGTCAAAAGAAAACAGATGCGTTCTCGCGACCGGCATTTATTAAAGAGCTATTACGCTGACATTTGTTATCTTAGGATAGCACCGAAATTACTTTTAACATTCCCACGAAGACAATAGCTCTTATAGATATATACTGTTATCTTACATTTCAGATAATAACGGTGATTTGTGCTGAAGGGAAATACGCGGCCTTTCAACTTGAGCTCATTAAAACATTTAATTTCTCTAAAGCAATTAATATCGAATCGAGTATCCTGATCATTTTTGTCATGTTTTCATTAATTCTTCTTTTTGTAGCGTGAATCAGATAAGAGACAAGATATTGCATTCTACAATCGATTGAAGAAAATATGAAAACCAAACAAATGAGATGAAGTTGAATTTTAATTAAATCACTAATTATTCAAGACTCTCGATTGGAGAGACGAGATAACGTCGGAATTTTTCACCAATTAATATCTAATATTATCGCAATGCAGGAATATTATGACTCTCATGGAATTTAAGAAGATGAAAGATGAAGGAGAGATTCCCGTGCATGCAGAGTCGTTAATACACCATGATAAAAAAAAACACACACACAACTCACCAAGGTGGGTAGACGCCGCGCGGCGAAGCACCTCCTGCCCTGATCTGCTCGTTGACGTAACCGCTTCTAGGTACGTTAAGGGCGCTCCTGATACCCACACTGGATCCGTCCAGGGTGCCGGGTCCTGGTTTGGGCACGTGACTGCTACAGTATACCTCCTTGTCATTGATTGTGTGCTGGTTGTTGTAGTACGTCTTCAGGGTGAGCTTGGTGCCGCAGATCGCGCACTTGAAGCAACCCGCGTGGAAGAACGTGAAGTCCTTGAGGGGACCCACTCTGTCCACCTGATAGACGGTCTGAGCGCATCTCAAACACGTGCTTTCGTAAAAGTTCGGCCGATACATGGTAAGCTGTTTGTCGAAGGACCACTCTGTTGACGCACACTCCGTGTACTTTGTACGGCTCCGTCGTCCTGATCACCACTCGCTACGATCTCGCACGTCGCAGTGTTTCGCTCTCGATGCGTGCGACCTTGGAAATTAAAGGCCTCGATCAGGGAATAGAGAAATTACCTCTCACCACCGAGAATAAATACAAGGCGACGCCGGCGCGAGACGAATAACCGGGCATTAGATGTTGTTTAGAGATCGGCGCATGACTCACCTAGCCTAACCATTCTTTTCTAATTTCTCTTTGACTTTTCTTCGAAAGAAAGCTTCATAAGTCAATCTCTTTCTGATTTACAATTTGCAAAATTTAATTTATACTTATTATCATGAGTTTTTAATGTATCAAGAAGGAGAAAATCATGGAGAAGGATTACTTTCACTATCGTAAAACATGATTAAAATAAAGAAGAATTTTTATCTAGATATTAAACATCACAGAGAAATAATAAATATAGTATAAAGTTTATAAAATAATGCTTAAGATTTTTTATACTTATACACTTTTGAACCTGTTCATTTTTATTCTTATATATTATTTATGGCACAAGACAATTTTAAAGTCGTCCCCATGCAATCAATGACTTTTTCCAAGACAGGATATGAAATGTGCGTGATGCCGAGGTAGGAATTAAACGCACGTAAAAAAATTTTACGTAAGAATCAGTTTGCAGCTATTAATTATAGTAGATTTCTCAGCAGTTGAAACACGCAAACTTAGCAGTTGGAATTCGCATTCGCTCCAATTCGACAATGTATCGAGTTTCTGATGATTCGAGCCGCTCATTGTTATCGCATCCGTTTATTGTAAAATTTTTTAACATCATTGGCAATTATTTTTAGCCAAATGTAAAATAATTAATTATTCGTCCCATCGTGTTAATCTAACGTCATTTGATGCCGCGGGTCTCCTTGTTTTGTTCGTCCTTTACTGCTCTTTCATTTACATGATACTCACTCGCGAAAAACTTTATTTATGATCGCGCTGCACTTTACATAATACTCCCGATATTAATATCATACACGGCGCGCACTTTTATTCTATATTGCAAGAGGAAAAAATCACGCTTGCACGAAATTTATTAATCTACAATGTCAATAACGACTACTACTTATCAATTAAACGCGACGCTTGAGTCAATTTCATTTTTCTGTACACGCGATGTATTAATGATAACTGAAAATTTCTGATACTGCGCGATACCATCATTAATTACTATTCAAGATGCGAGTTAATTACTAGTTAAAACGCGGTAATCGCGAGAATTAATTACCCGCACTGTCCGACAATCTTGAATCGTTTGCAGGAAATGATAATTTATCATTTCCCAGTGTTGGTCGCGTAATCGATTTTGAGAAATAATAATCGACTCTGATTCCGTAGTTTAATACAGCTTCATGATTTATGCATGACTTTTGTGTTCTTCAGTCGTAATATAAAAACAACGTGCACGTTGTGCTCGATTAATGTCAGGAGTGTTGTATAAAGTATCGCGCGATCATAATTAATAATTTTTGTGATTGAGAATTATAAAGAATCAACAAAGAACAAATTAGAGAGAGAAGGAAAGAGCGCGGAGGGAAAGAAATCGGATAATGGCGAAACATTATGCGAGAATTTTAGAACCTTCTGCTATTTGATATGTTCAATAAATTTGTGAGATTAGAATAACAAATCAGCAAAAGATAAGCTCATAATTATATAGCCGAATTTGATTTCTTGCGGCGGGGAAGGGGATGAAGTCAGGTTAATATGAATCATTTCTATTTGAGAATGAAGGTGTACGAGGCGAGCCTGAGCCGCCGACACTTTCCTGCGAAATTTTGCAACAAATCATTACCAATACCTCTCGTGGTGGGCGACTAAGCAGATAAAATTGCAACACCTTTAATGACCGCGATATGCCTATGGTAACGGCGAGATTTTCCCACGTATCATTCAACTTGCGAGCACTTAATAGATTTTTCACTACGAAATTCTCAATACGAATACATCTGCGAATCAGTTAATCTATCATTTCCCTTGTTTTTTTCCTCTATATTAGCGCGCGAGATGATTACATATTATCAATATACTTATAAGTATAGAAAGTGATAACTGCATTAATAAATGGAAAGTGAATATTGCACGAAATGTCGATATATTTTCCGCTTTAGAAAGAAATCATTTCTACGATACTGTAGAAATTGTTCTTTTTCAAGCATTGTTTATTTTCAAGAAGGTTCTCATCGTCATTTGTCATTTATCTATGAAAACAGTGTATTGTTTAAATTAGTTAAACGCACTACTTCTTACATCTATCTGCCCGCTTTCTAAATCCTTATAATAGAATATTATTCGTATTGCGGCTATTAGCAATCAAATAAATGTGATTTAAGATTTTGCATCTAAAAATATGTCTCCACTTTTTCTCATCAATAAAAAATATTGTGAGCTAATAATATGCAAATTAACGGTACGGCAAAGTTGCTTTACTTCATACAAATATTTAATCTTGATACCTTGAAATAATTAAAATTTTTAATTAAAAAATCAAAAGTCTTTATCAATATTTTTGTAATTACAATTTCCTAAAAATTATTTATAATTAGTTCTTCATGTAGAGACAATAAAGAAAAATGGGCATAAAAAAATTATATACTTACAATGGAAAATGAAAATATTTATATAAGCTATTTTTTATATTTTATAATTTATAAATAAATTATAAATAATTTATATTAAATAAAATAATTTATTTATATTATATTAATTAAAATTCCGTTTGGAAAATTTAGTTGCTTTTATACATCAGCAGTAAATATTAAAAATGTACAAAATATAATAAAAATATTTCTCTCATTACAGATTTTAAATAATCCATTAAAAACATTATTCCTTTTTCTCATTGCATGGACAGTAAAATATTTGAATATTATATTAATTTCATGAATTTGTTCTCACTCTATTTATTTTTCTGTTACGTTTCTCATATCCATTTTTATTCATGTTTCATTAAATCAATTTGAAAAAAAAAAAAATATAAGAAATAATATTTGAAAAGGTTAATGCAAGTTTAAAAAAATTTAAATATTATTTAAAATTTCCGATAATTCTCTCAAAATTATTATTTCAATGAATTTAATTTTTGCGTTTAAAATAAATATTTTTCATATATTTTTCTATATATGCATCTGTGTGCGTATGCAGCTCTATGAATTTTAGGAAGATAAATGTGCGCGTGGTGTGTTTTCAAATAATTGTCAAATAATTGATTTAAGTAATTTAAGCAAAACTATTTAAATAGCTATTTTTAATGGCCTGCATTTGAAACGTGTCCAGTACAGGCCGTAAACGATTGGAACAATAACACTTGCGACACGCTATTAGCAATGCATTCATCAAACACGTGCCTAGCCTCTAGTTCTCCTTCTCCCTCTCATGGAACAGCAAATTGGAATTTTTCGCAGCCAATTTAACGAAGGCTCGCTCCCTTTTGTAGTTGTAACAAATTCCTGTCGCGATGAAATCGATACACAGGTCGCAGCTGATCGCGATCTCACGATGGCGCGCGCCATACCAATGGAACGTATCGGAAAGTTCCTCTTCCGAAGAGCGAGGTGCACGCACCGCCATATCGGGAGAAAGGATTTTGTACACGTCGCGGCGCGTATGAGCTAATTCTTTGTAAATGAGGCCACGGTGTGCGTGACCTGCTCTCGCCACTACAAGATATGATAGTTTCTTATCTCGCACACAGACAACAGTGTGCAAAATCTAGAAGCGTATTAAAAAAAAAAGAAAATCTTCTTTTTCTGTTATTATTTTTACTTCTAAATAAGAATAAAAGATCTAAATTTTTATATCAAGATATAAATATATATATATATATTTTCTTAAATGGAATTAATATATTATTACTGATTAGCAGTATTTTTAATTATAACTGCAAGTGAAATTCTATTGAGGAGAGCCACTTGACACAGTAATGGCTGTTTGAATCAATAATATTTTTAAGTGACCGTTTTTTTTATATATTATAATATTTATTTATAATATATATATATATAATTAATTTTTTATATAATATATGTGTGCGAGATAAATTCATATATATTTTGTTAAAGAAATATCTGAGTTTGCCTGAAAATCTTGTTTACTTTTTTGTGAATTTGTCACATCTTAAAAATAAACAAGTATAATATAATTTTGAATTTGAATATTAAGACGGAGGAGTAAAGTGTGAATGCTTCCATTGAAGATTAGATACTCATCAATCTTGGATGAAACGATGTCGCTGCTTTAATCAGTGACATTTTCACTGATTCGATTGAAGAGAGTCTTTCCGCTGGCGCAGAAAGAAACGAGGTGATCGACATTGATTGATTTGCCTACTTTTGCTATTTTCGCGTTATTGAATTTCTCATTATGACACGACGCATAAGTAGATACGGTCATTACCATCCGGCTCGAAATACACCGCTTCATCAACGAGAGCTAATGTTTATACTTGTTATACCGCCGCCGTATATAAGCCCAGGATCTATGCCGGTAACAGCTAGCGATGCAAGTAATAATGCGTAATATTGATTATGACGTAACTGTGCGCCAGATAACAACGTCTCGCATCGAGTTACCGATGCATCCGCGATATTCGTGCAGACAGGCACGAGTCCTGTTATTCGCTAACAGAATGTGATAAATTGAATGCGTCGCGGTTCGCACGATTCTTTGATACTATCTCGCGCAACAAATATATTTCAGTCGATAAATTTTCATAATGAAATGCTATCGGATTAACGAGCCGGATCGATCTGCCCGATCGAGAGAGCGCGCTCTTATTACGGAAATAACACGTGTCATTAAACTATGCGTTTATTTTGCACGTCGCGACTGATGAAGCGCGGAAATCGTAAGATGCTCGTCAAACTTTATCAATGATTTTTGCACGAGCGCTCGCAGGATGATGAGATTCTTGATAAGCTGATAATAGTAAGTCGACGAATAAATTCTTTTCAAGAAAAGATAGCAATAATCATATTTCCCGTATATAGTTTTTTCATGTGCTGAATACAATTTTAAACCAACATTTTTTTATTAAGGCATCAGTTTCTGAACAAGACTTAATTTTGAACGGAATAAACCTTTTTTAGCATAATAACAGCACGTTAAATTACATTAAAACAGCTTCTTTTCACATGTTTAAACATTTTTAATTTGGGACATGATGAAGCAAACATTTCTGAGACTATCGATCAAACTACGTTATAATTACCTTTTATTTTTTTTAATTTTTTTTTTTTTAAATACAAAGAAATTTCAAAGGCTTGAACAAGAAGGCGCATATTAAAAGAAACGAGTATCTCTAAACCTAGACCTACTTGACAGGCGCCATACAAGATTATTCTTTGCTTCCAAGATCTATCGACAACTGGGAGAAACTTTCAGGCTCAAGTTTCATTACTTTCCATTCACCTAGATCCGTCCCTGGTCGACGACCATCCGCGCCTTTTGCGTACGCCGAGAACGGCGACTCTCCGTGGAATGCGATCGGAGCGGCATGGTTATGGCGAATTGCATAACTCCGGTGTGAGAAACGGGCAGCCGGCAAGTGCGATTGGTCGCACAATACGGTCTCCTTTATAAAATCGCGCCCGTCTTCCGGCAGCATTTATCGCTCGTTAAAAGAAAAAAAAAAAAAAGAAACAGTATTCGCGATGGAATAATAAATAATTCGCGCCTCGGACGAGGGTAGAATCGCGCGGGACCGAAAGAAAAAGCTGTTACTTCTCTCGGGGAAGTAAGAAGGAAAGCGAGACGCGTCTCGCGAAAATTATTTACGCGCATTCCTCGCGCGCGATAATGCCCATTCGAATGCCCACCGTGTCCCCATTCTCCGGCCCACCTTCTCCTAGGTATTTCACGCCCGTCGCCCGTCGATCGCACGCGCGCCCGGTCCTCCATCAACGAAACGCGCGTATATACCTCGTCGTGCCACGCACACCAACTTTATTACCAGGTAAATCACGGGGAATGCGGCCGCGATTCGGATATACGCGCGAGGGGCCCTGTTTCGCCGAGACAACGAAATAACGGGATGCGTGGCGCGAATAAAAAAAGAAATTATTATATGACGTCATTAATTTGATAACAGCCGCTCGCGTAGATTTATCGAATTTTTCTAGCGATTTATCATAATAAAAAAACGTAATAAAAAGAACATTCTATATATTTATTATATTTTCCAAGAGTACGCGTTGAGTTAATATCATATCAATTAATAATTAACAATCAATTAATAATTCAATTTACTTTAATATATATTACTTTAATATAGTAATGTAATTACGTAGCATGAAGGAATCTGTTGTAAAAAGGATTCATGAAAATAATTCGCCATTCGTGTCGTTCTAATTGACGCAACATAAATTTAACGAGCGATTTAACATCGATATACCTCGGTATCCTCCGCGATCAGGATATTAAAAGTATTTCCGTTTTGATAATAAACTTTGATTACAGCTTTGATTAACGAGGTAAAAAGTCAATTAAACCGTGTAAAACCGGTAAATAACGGTCCCTTAATTTCTTATTTAATTATGAAGATGGAACATATCATTATTCCGATGGCTCTGATAAGATCCTTCAACTTCTCATCAAAAAAATTTACGAGATTTGAAATACCAACGATATATGCCGTTTAGAGTACTTAAAATTTGTAGCGCGATACATCCATTGACGCTTCAGACACGTGTCCTAATTTTCGTTCTACCGCAGGTTTCACGCACATCCGTCGTAGATGACGGCAACGAGATGAGTAATCAGCGAATCTTAAAGAATACTCTCTAGAAAATTTCTCCGATCATTCATAGAGATCTGCGAATAGATTTAATCTTGATAATTTGCGAAGCTTATTAAGTACAAGAGAAGACGGAGGAATCATATAGGTAAACGTGACACCGCGAAAATTTTCAGAATCGATGCATTGTCATGTCGAGAGATAAGGGAAACAGATGATTCATAGACAACTACGGATAATCGACGCCCGCGTACGCACGTTTACCTGAATTCCGCTGCGCGGTCGACTATCGAAAATCGCTCCGGGTAAAAGTGGAGCAAACGTTGTTCCATTCGAAAATGCGAATATATCTTGCGCCGATACGTACGTCCTCATAATCTTCGCTTCGTCCGCGAGCGGTCTTGATGACTGGTTCCGTGACTGCCAGGCATCTCTCTCTCTCTCTCTCTCTCTCCTTTTCTCTCTCGCTCCTTCCTTCTCGACTCGTCTGGTCCTACGGAATCTGGCCCTGGTCACCTCTATTCCGCGGCCAGGTAAAAGATCGCAGACGACGACGAGCCCCCAGCACCGCGTAACGACGACCGCGCGCGCGATATCCTCGCGGTGCCCCTCGATCCACCGATTATCTCCGCACCGCGCATCGAAATCACCAGCGAGCGCCACGCTCCGTTTCGCGGGTCGCGGCCAGGAAAAGATTGAGAAGGAGAGGAACAGAGGGTACCGCCGTTCCGATATTCCACCTGTTTTCAACGATCTTCGTACTTCGCGATATCGATCGTCCGCATCGATGGAACGCACGCGTCGAGATGAACCCGCGTTTCCTCGCGTCTCGCGGATCACGCACAACGACGACCACTTTCGACCTTCCGAACGAACGTATCTCTGACACGCTTTCGGCTTGTCCGCCGCCTGGAATGAGGTCTCGGCACTTGAGACGACGAGGCGGCCCCGCGAGTCGGATCGGGCCTGAATATCGCCACCTGCCTCCGACGACGTTCCGAGAAGGTCTGAGGTGAGAGGAACGGCCATTTTGAGGCACCGTCGACGGATCGCGCAGGTGGCGCTAGAAGAGAATGGAGAACCGATCCGCCGTGTTCTACCTGCGTTTTACCTGCGTAACGGTCACTCACGCGCGCGCTCACCTGACGAGGATCTGGGCGCGGAACCGAACGCGTACTCTTTCTCTCACTCTCTCTTTATAACACGGATCTTTTCCCTTCGAACAAAATACTGATAATATATTTTCAAATCTATAGATTTTTCCGAGATGTCATATGTCTTATCATATTTAAATATCTTTAATATTTTTGCTTTTTCCATAATCTTAACTCTAACAATCCAATTACGACAACAAGAGATAATCAAGATATTATATAAGAAACTACATCTGAAAAAATAAAACGATAAGAGATAAATTTGTGTTAAAGTATCACATATCTGAGTGATTTAATTGCATCAATCTATCTTAATCACAAAATATTATTAATTTATGAAATGGATCTTTTATGTTAGATTTCCAATTAGATTGCGACAACACAATTTCTTATTTATATACAAAATATAAATAAGAAGCGCAAATTGTGATCGAAGTTCCAAACAATTGAAGTTATGTAATGACTTAATACTTAATGTAATGACGTAGCATAATGATTCAACAGATGTTAGAATAGATGCGCGCAAGGACGGATTACACGTAGTTAACAAAACTGCTGACAGAGTTCAATATAGCGGACTTTACTGGCTATGGTAGTTCCGACTTATGATAGTTCCGAATCATGAATCTGCAAAATTTACATTAAACGCTCGTTGAACGCTACTTATCCTTAAAACGACTTGCTCGCCTCCTCCGAGCCATCATTTCTAGACAGAAAACGCAAGATGAGCGCGCAAAAGCGCGTGTGTGCGCCTACACGCGTGAATGTTTTCACATACGTGCGTGGGAAGCGATTTTACAATCAGTGATGTAATAAGGAGGTAACATATTACTGCAACGTTACTGAGAAATTCGTACGAACTCCGTTCGTTACACCCCATTTGATTCTAATGTTTGTGGGAGTTTATCTTTGTTTTATAAAAAAAAAGAAAGGAAAATAATAAATAATAGATACGCAGAATTTTTTTTTCCCACAAATGAAACGACCAATGATGATGTAGCTTGACAGCCTCGTCTAATAACGTTACTGTATTTGCTTTAATTGGGACGTTTAATAGGCAAATAATATTTTTTGTGTGAGTATCGCAAATTTTCACGGTGACACAGCAAGGCGTGCCAACAAATTTACCATGTAAATTTGCGGATTGGACATAAATCAGCTGAGCGAACGGTCAACTTTGCGCCGGCATTCCGTTAGCATATGCCCACACGATTTGCATAATTACAGATTTCTTGGTGTTACATATCAAAAGTTGTATAGTTTTCTTTTTACCTTCCTCAAAATTCTTTTCAAATTTTAGGGGATAATAACTTACTTTTAAATTAATTTTAAAAAGATTTTTCAGAATTTAAATCTGAATTTGATGACTAAAATTTTAATCTGGATTTAATGACTAGGACACTATCTCTTTTGCAATATTGATTTGAGCGTAAAAATGTTAAATTAAATTATTAAATGTTAATGAAAAAATCCATCTCTCGGAATACTTGGATATATCTTTATACGATGTACAAAAAAAAAAAAATGCAAAACTGTCATGCAAAATTTTTGTGGAACCGCCTTCAATAAACTCTATATCGCGATAGAAACGTCCGACGGCGGTTATCAACGCTTTTCGAGAAAAGTATCGAAATAAGCCCTAAACTACCGTAAAGCTTCTAAAGCGACGTCTGTTCTAACAAATCCAAACTACACGACAGATATATTTACGCGAACGGGGAGACTCGCGCCGACAAGGAACGGTGGCAGCGATCCAGCGGTCGTGGCGTTACGGAAATAGATTTTCGGCGGCGAGATGCAACGCCCGCTAGGCGAATCGGAGAGGCCAGTACCGCGGCGACCAGTTCCCAAGGAAAACCGGAAGACCCGAAGCGTGGTGTCCGAGGTGTCCCACATGAACGTGAGTGCCGATATCCGTCCCACGAGAGTGCAATCCTCGCTGTGCTATATCCTTCCTCGTGCATCGTTTCTTCTATTCAATCTATTTGCGATTCCTGCTAATAATCGGGAAAGTCTCCGTAACGGTTATTCCGTTGTATTATTTCCATTTTTTTTTCTTCGTTTAATCGGGAAAAGAGAGCTTTCCTTGCGATGAAGACAGTAACAGAGATACGATTATATATATATATATATATATATCTGAGATGATAAAAAAATATAAAATTATATGGATATTCCTTTTTTAATAAAATTTATCAACGATAAATGTCAAGAGTGAATCGATCGATTGAGTGCTTTATCTCAGACACTATACGAGTAATCTAAATCGGAGCTCGCGTGGTGCATCAACTCTGGAATGCGCATGGCGCGTCAAAAAATATATCCATAGAGCGTGCATATAACTTTGTCCGTGAGGCTTAATGCGGCTTTTCAATCTTACGATCGGATGAGCTCGATCAAATTGCTTTCTGCCTTGAACATCCTTTATCGCACAAAGGATTATCGATGATGCGAACAAACGCGCGTCGTAGAAAACTATTAACATATCTCTCTGTCCGTCAATTTTTCTTCTACAAAAAAAATATCCATATCAAAATAAATCTTCACGGAAAATTTTTTCCTTAAAACACGATTTAATTGTGAAAAAAAAATTTACAGAGTGAATATAGGTTTAATATTTATAATTTCAAAATATTCTATTTGTTTAAAAATTTGTTAACGAGAAGAAAGATTTATCTGGAAAATAATTATTTGCTGCATTGTTATATTCAAATTTTTATTTCACGATTACCAGTCTTGTAAAGCCGCATTTACGCAGTTTATCTTCTCTATGCGGGTACCAGTTTATTTTCGCTAAAATGTGAAGTAAAGCAACAAAAGAGATAAAGCGCGGAATTCTCACACCGCACATGCGGAAGGACACGTTGGTCAATTAACGCGTATGCGTTATCTGTGACTCGTGCTCCGACTGTCTGACAGTTGCCTCCGGTTTAAGAACCCTTATCGAGGATTGCACCTTGCGAAATAATCATTATCTAATTATTCGTAAACTATGCGTTATTGTGGGAAATGTGAGGAAAGCATAAGCGGATCTTCAAGTTGCATCGTGCTCTGGTTCTAAACACTAATGAAATGTCGCGAGACGTGTCCGAGTGGAAAAGAAGTTTTACGAATAGAAATTCTCTCTTGGATAAACTAGAAATTGGATGATTTCCAACTTGCGCATAGACGTGTGCAATTTCAGCGAGAAATAGTCTTGCGATGAACGTTCAATTTGCATTTATCTCTTTTTTTTTTCTCTTTTCATCCCGTCACACGTTGAGACAAGATATATAGGAATGGAAAAAAATTAAAATTGTGTGCAATGTTTGAAAGAAAGAGATATTTATTTTTAACAGAGTTAATAAAAAATATAATAATCGCGCATTATATACTTGTTTAATTGCGGTAAAATTCAATTTTGTCGATTAACTTTCCGATATTCTGATATTACATTATAAAAAATTTTAACGAAAGTATTATAAGATACAATTTGTGCCTCGATCATGTGGATTTTCGTGGATTCATCGGGAATCCTGCGCTGCGCAAAATAGAAACAAAAACATCTGCGCTGCGCGAGGAGAACAGAGAAGTGAACGTTCTAAAGATATACAAACGACTCTAATTCAAGAAACTAATTCTCATCTCGTCGCGTCTCTCAAGCGAAAGCTTCTCGCGACGTGGCCACGTTTGCTTCGTTTGGCTAAGATTACATATACAAATGTCTTCAATCGATCGAGACAATAATAAAAAACGCGATAAGAGGAAGCGAGTGGGAGGAGAATGTGAATCTTTTAAAAAATAGCAAATTTATAAAATATTTCTGAAGCCGATTTATATATTTGAATCGTCCGTTTCCTATTTAATTATCATTCCGTTGATCAGAAGCACGCTCAGAAATATCTCGAATTTAAATCCGCTACGAGAAGCGCTCGATATTTCACGTAGGACGAAAGGTAGAACGTCGTCGCTGTGTCACCCACGCGGAGAAAAATAGTGTCGCGCACACACACCACGCTGCTCAGCTTTATTTCTAGACGCGGAACACGCCGCTTTTTCCCGACCGCAGAAATAGATCCCCGGTTGGTCCCCAGCTTCCGGCGTTCTGGATCGGCCGGCCTGACGTCACGCTTTCCCCGCGACCATGCCTACTTTGGGAAGAATTTATTACACGGCCGAGATTATCCGGGGGCCTCTCTCGTAAGCGCGAGAGCCTACGAGCTGCGATGACATCAATTCACAGTTGGCACTGTTATGGCGGTAGAAGACTGCCAGGCTTTTACGAAGGCTTCGGGATTTTTAGCTCAGACAAAACACTCGGTTGTTTGCGCGTTTTCTACATATGTATGATTAGGCTCTTCGAAATTTACTTGCATTTATGATTTTTTTAATATTTAATAGCTGTAATGTATTGTATGTCTTACATGCATTTGCAAATCTCATAAAAGATAGTGTTTTTTTTTTTTTTTTACAAAAAGTTATTGCAACATTTTGAGTAATAAGTGTGACAAAAATGTCTCTGAAATAAATTACTCTATCGTTTTAAGAGAAAATTGTTAACAAAATTTTGCTTTTATTTTCTAGAATCCGGGAGCTGAAAGATGGCGACCAATGGCCATATCGAATCCGTCTACCAAGTTGCGGATGGCTAGATCCATGCCCCATTGGGTCATGGTATGTTTTTCTCTCATTCAATTATATTATATATTATGTTTCTATCGATTGCTTCGATTTTTATAATTATTTCTTGTTCACATTTGCCGAAATAATTTGCTTCGCGTAATCTATTTTTATTTTATTCTTTTGCCACGAATAAATCAATTCGTTTAAATCGTCGCGATAAATCTCTAAAAAATATATATATATATATATATATATATATATATATATATATATTTAAAAAAGGCGCAGCAGCAACAGCGAGAAACGGAGCAGCAGCAACATCGGCCCCCGACGCCCCCGAAAATTCCACCGCCGTCGCTCTCGGGGGACTGTGGTGACCCCGACTACGAGATCATCGAGTTCCCGATCCAGAAACCACCCCAGAAGACACCCCAGTGGAACGTCGGTAAGTGCGCCCTGTGCGGCACCGAGAACGTGTTTGCGCGATGCGACACGTGCGACGAGAATTTCTGCGAAGCCTGCGACGACATGAATCACAAGCACCCGAAGCGGAAGAGCCACGTTCGCAGGAGGATCCTGACCGAGGACGCGAGCAGGAGCAGACCGCCCCTTCCCCCTAAAGGGGAGATGTCGTGTCCGCCGCCGGTGCCGCCGCCGCGAAGAAATCGCAAGGCCACTCAGGTAGGCTGCACCCTCGCCTGAAACTGCGCCCGTGAAATCTTGTTCCAGGCAAGACCGTTCGTGCGAATCCTACCGCACGAGTCGTACCCCAGCCAAGGATCCTTTCTCGGAAATCATTCGAGCTCGATGGAGATCGGGTTGCGATTGGCAAATTTCGAAGATCGAGCTTTCCATCTCTCGGCGACTTTGGCTCGCCGAGATTGGATCGGTGACCGACTCACGGAAGCTGCTTTATCGCCGTTTATTTCAACCTCGTCTCCGTTGCGGCTCCGGATGCTCGCCGAAATGCTCTCCCCCTCCTGACGAACAAAATGCCACGATCTTTACGACGTTGTTGATTTACAACATAATGACGTAAAACTTTTAACTAGAAACGTCACACCGAGGCAACTGAGAGCTTTCTCATTCTTGCGACCTTCAAATGATCGTTAACATGTTGTTTTCTCTCTTTACATTTATTAGATTTTATTTTACGTTCAGATTTTATTGTACACATGTTATCGTTGTTTTTTAATACACCATGTTACCGCAAAACACTGATGCCGTATTCACTGAACCTGTTCTCTCTTTCAGTTTCATCATTGACGTAATGACGCGGAAAAGACGGACGTGGCGCGTCGGCGCCGTCGTAATGTCGGACATTTGTCGTGCCGTGTAATATCAAATCGTTTACCCGCGAATGATTTCCGTGGGGTGCGGTGAATATGGCAGGTTACGGTGAACACGGCGAACACCATCATTCTCGCACACGATCACGATCCTTTATCGACGACGCATCAATCCGTATTTTCTGTGTACACCGTTTACAGGTTTACCATCCTGACTGATTTTCACACACGGTATATCGATTTCTTTTCAGCATGTATATACTAGACGGATTGGACCATAGCTGTGAACCTGCCACGTGCAAAATAATCATTTCACGACGTTTGACTTACAAGACTCTTGTTCGTAATATTTTTGACGCAAGTCTCTGTTTATATGTATCTGTTTATTTATTTTTATATTTTTTTTTAGAAGAGAATCTGTATTTTTCTAGAGATGTAATTTCTTATCCATCGCAATCATGATTAATCATATATTTGACGTTTCTCTTTTTTAACCATATATATCAGCGCAGTTTCGCATACGAACATCACTACAGTCCTCGACACAACACCCCATGCGCTGTTCCTTCATTCACGATATTCACGTAATTAAGTCCGAGTTTCGCGCTTAGGCTAAGTCGGCATTAGCTAAAGGCTCTATACATCTCCCTTTGCTCGACAAGGTCGGGAGCTTAAAGCGCAACCTTGCCAACCCGATAGCACCGCCGGATTCAAGAATATCGAAATCTACGAATACTTTAAACACGTCCACCAATGATGCTTCAGGATCAGGAACGGACAAAATGTCTACTCTACAGGTGAGAAATTACATAGATCTTTCTTAATTGTTAAAAAAAAACTTTTAATAAAAAAATTTTTTTAAATTGAATTTAGGATATATTTCTATGAAATTATAACGATTATATGCATCTTATTAAATAGATAAAAAAATTACAGAATCAAACAATAAATGTTTGTATAGATTTAATTATTTATTAATTAATTTGCAAAGTTAACTTTTAATTTTTGATTTTATTTGATAATTATTCAAATTAAAAGTATTATTTTTATGCACTGAAAATTTTAGATATGGATATTTCCTTTTGCTACCATTTGCATCGTTATGACTTCAGTGATTAAAAATTGTGTATGAAAAACTGTAAACTTTTTTTTTCAGGAAAGATACAGAAAATATCAAGAGGCGATGAGAGCTCAAGACGCAAACAGGCGACGACACCCGTCCTCGGACACCTCGAGGGATACTTTGAGCGGAAGACCACTTAGCTTAGGCAACTCGAAACCAGCACCGCCGCTTCCACCTCCGCCTCCACCTAGAGCAATGCTACAATCGGCCAGCGTTTGCGATTTAACCGCTGCTCATATGTGGAATCCGGGGATGCATCAGGTATATTTAATATTCTCAAAGTGTTTTTACCTTCATTCTTATTGTATTAATTTTTTGCTTCTGATTAATCATCAATTTCAACCAGACAAAGAAAATAGAGTAATTAAAAAACATGCTAAAAATAAAAGTATAATATAATTCCACATTAATTGATTAATATTTTAATTTTTTTTAATGAATTAAACAAACTGAAATAGATATATTTAAAAATAGAATATTTTTGAGACAAATTTGTTTTATATAATAATGATATTTTTTAAAATACAATAAAACATTATATATAAATAAAATCATTTCTCAGGCCCAGTCGATGGCACATTTAGGACCTGGCGGCATGCCGATGATATGGTATCCGCCGACCAACTCCTGGGACGTATCGATGAGCGGTTCCACCGCGAGTCTGCATCATCCAAGCGTGTGGGGATATCCCATGGGTTATCCGTCAGCTCAGATGCTGCCTCCGCATTATCCGGGATCTCTTTCTAGAGCGCACAGTCCGACTAGAAGTGTCAAATGCAGTAGAAGGTCGAGGCAGCCGTCACCGTCCCCCAGTCTGAAATCTAAAAAGTCCTACGCTTCAAGATCACGATCGAGAAGATCACCCGGATCACCATCGGACGCGAGCTCCGAAAACTCCGACGAGTCTGATATGGACGACAGACTCTCCCGAGGATCCAGGAGCAGACGCGGCAGCGTACCCAGAAGTATACGACAACGAAACTATCACGATGACGATAGCAGAAGTCTCATGTCTAGAAGTCGACGAGAGTAAGTTAAAAAAAGAAATTATATAAAAATTATATTTTTCTAAATATCCATTTTAATTTCATTTAATTAAATGTTTTTCAAAAGATTTTCCATAAATATTTTATTGATGTTAGTAAAATCATCTATCATTTTGTCAATACTCGAGATTATAAAACTCAGAAAGCAAAGAGTTTTTATAAAATTTCATGTTTAAATAAATGTAAACATTGAAAAACATTTTGCAAACAATTTTGTCGATATTGTTTATTGCCGTGTTTTGACAACAAAATTTTGAAACTTTTACATTTCCACAACTTTGTTGTTTAATATATTTATATACATAACACATATCCTATTTTTCTTTTCTAGAATGATTAATTTTTTTAGCCTTCGTAGAATCTCTCTTTTAATTTCTCTAAAATATTGACTTAGTTTTGTTAATATTTAAGCTTCCATATTTTATATCCGCAAACACACACGTTCACGTTGATTTTTTAGGAGATTAATGTCCGAGGAGAGAATGATGAGTACCGAGGATCAATGGTCCGAGAGTCCGTCTAGTAAACGATACTCGACGCCTTCGAGAAGCTACGACGATCGCTCAGTTTCCAGAGTAGATCGACTGGAACGCGTACAAAATGGAACTTATCGCGATTGTCGAAAACGAAGCACCGATGACGAGTCCTCCGATCGAAGGATCAATGCACCGAGCCGAACGCGACTCACGAGCTCGTCCGACGACCATGTCGAGAGGGTGGAGAACGCATTAAAGAGAGCATCGTCCCTTCGTAGAGACATAATGCTGGATGATCATCGTCGCGATTCTCATAGATCATCCTTCGAGAGTGACGGTCAGGCTAGAAAGACACCTTCTCGAGATGTGACTTCTCCGAAGAGGATACCTGCTGAACGAATGCGCCTTTTGGAAAGACAGTCTTCTCAAGGAGATTCAGATAGAGACAGGAATCGCGCGAACAAGGATGAAATCGTATCACGCTCAGCGAGAAGAGAACAGCAGATCCGTGACATCTCGCGAGAGCGCGAAATCCGTAGATCCTCGCTTGAATCCGACAATCAAGGTCTTAGAAAAACTTTTTCCAATGAAATACCGACAAAAAGACACGAGGAAAGGATGACCGGTGATCTTCAAGATCGCCAGCGATCGATCGAGAAAAGTCATCAGCTCGAGAACTCCATGCGGACCGCAGAAGCTCAAAGGCAAGATAACGTCGATATAAAGCAACACCAGCAGCAGCAGCCGTTGCTGCGAAGATCTCAGTCCCGAGAGGATCCAAAGATAGCGAGGAAAGACGCGGTCGAAAATGCATCATCCAAGAAGCCTGCTTCCAAAGAAACGATCGGCTTGATGGAAATCCCGAAGGAAGAGTGGGCCTGCGAGCACTGCACCTTCATCAATAAGATCAACGATCGCGTCTGCGTGGTCTGCTGCAAAACCAAGAGTAGCGCACTACCGCCGAGCACCCTGAACGACGATCCGATCGAGCTGCAAGCGCCGAAAAGTGAAGCGTCGAGCAAGATCGGCGATCCCAATCCCCATCTCGAGAAGCGGATCAATCTGTTGAAGATCTCTAACAGCGAAGAAAGCGGCGAGAGCGGATCCGTCAAGAATAAAGGTAGACTGAGGCGCAAAATCAGTTTCTCCTTCGGTACCAAGTTATCCAAGTGACGTTCCCGAGATCCGTGTTCGTTGTCTCCTCCTTGTCTTCCCTCCTCTCCCCTCTCCCCTCTCCCCTCTCCCTCTCTCCCCCGCGTATCCCAGAGAAATGCGAAGAACCCAGATTATATTTGTACGTGTCTCTTCTTTTTTCTCTCTCTCTCTCTTTCCCTTTTTATACGTAAAGCAGTGCAGTCACGAGCCACTCTACAACTGGTTGTTCTCCATCCTTCGATGTATTCCCTTGGATGAATAATAAAGAGACATGGAAACTGTTTTTCGTACAAGGCTACAACGGGACCAAATGCATAGTCGTATTTGAAATTCGGCCATCTATCGCGTTCATGTCTGTGGCACTATATTATTCATTCAAGTGATGCGACGGTTTCAAGCACGAGCGTGCATTTGGCATATGTTCCTTTATTCCGGGGCGAACCATCGATGGAAAATCACTGCCAAAGCATTTGGCTCGGTGATATTAGAAGGCGTCGACGACGCGTAGATTTATTCATTTCAAGATAAAGTAAAAATTTAACAAGCGACAATAAATTTTTCAAAGTTTCCTTGAAAGATTAATTGCCCAGTGAAAATTTCGCATGTTAATCCAAAATACGGATATTATAATAATAATACAATGTATTCAATTATTAATAATATTCGTAATAGTGTTAATTACATGTGCGAATTATTGCAAAATTAGCAAATTAATAGCTACGTTAATTAAACAATATTTTTTACAATCAATTTTTTTCCTTTTGTAAAATTTTTCAACATATTATTCGTAATTTCTCTTTCATCTTTTTCTCGATTTCTAAAAATGAAATAAAAACGTTATAAATGCGCTTTCTTGGATGACCTTGAGATTGATAATATATGAAAATAAGTTGTTGGGGTGACTCGGCAACAACGGCTAATCATTCAAATTCTATAAACTGTTTATTTAAAATCGCTATTAGTAAATTTACATAATAAAATAAAATAACTTTAAAATAACTAAATTGTGAAAAAATGTTGTGATTTACAGATGCAATTGCTACAGACGATAATCCTCTCATGGAAAATTCTACGACGTCCTCAACTTCGCAAGCAGAAGAAGTGTCATCGAAACCGGCGGACGCAGCATCACCGCCGATTGCTGAAAATTTGGCAGCAGCAGCAGCATCATCAACATTACCGCCTTTTCCAACTACGAATATCTCCAAAATAGACGCAAACGCGACGCCGCGGGAGGAAAAGGCCACGCGTGGGAAACTTTTAAAAAGTCATTCGGTGTCCACGGGAACATCTCCTCCACCACAGAATATCTCGACTCAAGTAAGTATATCATATAAATGAGATAATATTTGCAATCGAAATATTTTATGCACAAAAACAAACAAACAAGTTATATAGATAGAAGATTACAAAAATAATATGTGTATGAAATATTTTAGACCTACGACTATCTCCCTCCGAAAGGGACTCTTGGAAGATCCGCGTCAGTAGCAACGTCAAAGAGTTATTTATATTACGATGATAGCGACGGAGAGGTGAGCGTAAGACTGTGAATGAATTAAAAAACGTAATTCAAGTTTAATTAAAATGTTGAATAAAAGCAATTGAAAGAAATGGATCAGTAATTTAATAAAATAAAAATGTCACTTACACATATATATTTATTATATGTATATATGAGTATATAATTATATAATATATTTATATAATTAATTATATATACAATTATGTTTCACTTTATATTTATTCTATATTTATATAACTATAGCAAATAAATTTGGCATATATGAACGTTAATAAAATCTGAAAATAATGAATAAGATGTATAGGTATATAAAAAATTAGGACACTTGTTGGACGCCAAGTAAAATATTCTTTCAAAAGATATTTTTCTCTCCGCGATCGATCCCGTAGCGTTCTAGTGAAAAGACAAGGCGGAGCGTCTGTTTCAGGAGCAGACCAGATTCGCAAACAGTCCCGATCTATATCCGCGGACGTTCCAAGAACAGCAGCTGATGATATCCGGTCAGAAAAGCAGAGAACGGACCAGAAGAAACTCCATCGACTCGTCCCATCTCTATTATCGTTCCAGGGTAAACTCGCTTACAAGCCAAGCCTCACGGATTTTTCGTTGTATACCTCCGTCGATTCTTAACCCAATCCAGTTGCAATAATTAGCCTCGGTGTGAACGTAGGCAGGATGATACTTTTATTTCCTTTTTTTTAGCATAATCCAACCAAGCTTAAATAGATGATGACTTATCGTACATTTATCATGCTTATTCACAAAATGCGTTTTCAGCTACAACTAAATATAGTTTTAATATTAATCTAGAAAAGCATTTAACAGCGCGTGCGATCAAAGATAATCTCTACGACGGCGGAACGTCTGCGATTGTGACTATAAATTAAATAACACCATCTCTATTATATATATCTCGTTCTTTTCGTCTAATTTCGATAAAACGATCTCCAATAGCGATGCAATTCTCGTATTTCAGGAACCGAGCCAACCGAGATATGCGGAAGCAGGTGCCAGTTCCAGCCAGCAAGGGGGAGTTTCCACGTTGACCCGTCAAGGATTGGAGATCGTGGAGCTCCTACGAGAAGCCGAGAGGCAGGGATTCACCACCGATGACGTTCAGGTGGCGTTGGCCCAAGGTGCATCGAATCCGATCGAGTGGCTTCACACGCAGTGGCCGCATCTGGTGGAGACGGTGCGGGTCCTGGTGACCGCGCAGGGCAAGGAACTGAGGGAGAACAGCATCGGCGTCCTGTCGCCGGCCGAGGCGAGAGAGGCTCTACGATCTGTCAAGGGCGACGTGTGGAACGCTGTCGCGACGGCCGTTCGGCGCAGACAGCAGAAAGTGCGTATAAAATGAGCACGCGCGGCTCTTTGATCGATAAGCGATCCGATATGATGCCCCTCTCGATTGTCGACAGTGCCAGCAGATTATAACGAGAGGAAACTTTGCGCTCGCGGACATTGTCAGAGCTCTCGATAATAATGCCGGGATCGAGGACGCCGCTTTGCTCGAGCTGCAGAAGAATCAGCTCAAGCCCTTTTTAATGAGGATCTGGGGTCCTCCAGTCGGGGTGGAGAACGACGAGGCTGCACCGCACGAAGGTCAGTGGGTGCCCTCGAGAGACAAAATAATTATTTTTATTAATTTTTAAATTGTTATTAATTTTATTAATTTATTATTTCCAATATTTTTTTAGTATTATTTTAGATATTTCAAAATTATTTAATAAGCTTTATGTTTCTTTATACTTTTTAATATTTTATTGCGTTTTTAAAGATATAAAAGTGACTTTCGGATTATATTTTATATAAAATCTAGAATATAAAAATTTTCCTAATTATGACAATTTAATATTTATTCTTTATAAATAAATTGCGATTTTCTCTGCGTGAAAAAAAACCATCACTTCTTAATATTTTTTGTTAAGAAATGAGTAAAAATAATTGATCGTGTAATTACTTTTTTTCCTTTTCTTGCTGAAGATGCAGAGAGTGCGGTCGGTGGTGGGACGGGGGCGGGATCCAAATTGGAACAAATTGAGAATGTATCCGATACGGAGGCGCGGAAGCAGGTAATGTCACCAATTGTTGATCATTTCGTGGCGTTGCAGGCCGACTTTCAAAAGCAACTGGCGGCTCTCAGAGAACTGACCGATAACTGGCGACACGAGAAAGATCTCCCGAATAAACTGGGTAATAATAAGTCTGATAATCTGTACGACCGCGCTGACGATGATAATAGCACTGTTCTAATCGATGCAAATCTGGTCCCAAGGGCCGTACAAGAAGCGCCCGATGTAGCGATGCCGGGCGATCTTGTTGCGCGGCAAAGACAGGCCACCGTAGATTCGCAGGAAGGCTCGAAGCACTCAAAGTTGATCGCTACGAATCCGTCCGACGAGGGCCTGGACCAAGTAGACGCCGCGTCGCACATCGAAATTCCCGCAACAACGACGATGATCGATGATCTCGCGAGAGAGAATGCGACAAGCTCGCCTCTTGTGCCCCAATACTCCTCGAGAAACGATACCGCCGATCGTTCGATCGGTGGAACCATCGTTGAGGTTGATGAGACTGTACGAATGGCCGGATCATGCGATCCGCCAAAATTAAACGGCGAGGAAGGCGATGTCAATGCGAAACGATCGCGCGAGGAAGCGAGCGAAGCACGACGCCCCGACCTCGACGTTTCGACGATATCGATCGATGAAACGATAGAAACAGCGAAGCAAGTTCCACCAAAAGAAGTAGAACAGAGAGAATTATCGTCGAATGTTGAGGTTCAAGTATCCTCTTCCTCGCATGGAATTTCTGCGCCCGATCCAACGGATACGGAACCGGGTCAGTCCTCTTCTCCGCAAACTTGGAGTGCTCCCGAATTACTTAATACAACGGAACACGCTGCAAACAACGAGTCACTCGTCCAAATTGAAAAGTCGACGGAATTGGACGAAACACTTCGCATCTCTTTCCGGGATTCGAGTACTCCTCAACAAGAGGCCGATATATTGCAGCAGCTGTCGCGGAATGATGTCTCGATCGCGGCGAGTGCATCCGGAAAGGATCTTTCCGTGACGGAACGATCCGATCAGCATATCGCGAGGGAAGTTCCCGAACAGAACGACAAGTCATCGCAAGTCCTGGCGATGGAGGCTCTGATGTCCGCCGTAAGATCGTTGCCGGAGCAGTTTTTGACGCCCTTCATAACGGCGATGCAGGTCCTGTCGCCCAAGAAAGGTGATGCTGATGTAACGACCGCTGATGCACAATTTATGAACCGATTAAATACTTTACATAGTACAAAGGTCGAAGAAACAGCCGACGCTGAGGCGAATGTCGACGCTCTTCAACCGAGGAACGACGACGAGAAGAAGTCTGTCCCGACAACTGCAGATAAAACTGTCGGGTCGCCTGTTCGGGAGAAGAGTAATAATGAACGCGAGAAAGATATCATAACAAAATCGAGCAACAGCAAGATTATCGACAAGAGGAACGTCATCGGATCTTGCGAGATTCCAGACTCTCAGATGGCGAAGTCCCGGTCGAGCGTGCCAGACATCAAACAACAGCAGCTGGATGTCAGATCGGTATGTAACGTGGACAAGGACGAAACTAACATTTCGGAAACTAACACCGCTCTGATATCCGATACGTTCTCGGATTCAGTAGACCTCAAGTTGACAGACGTTCCTGAAGAAACGCTGACTGCGAATAAGATGACGTTCAGCGTCGCGATAGCAGAACCAATTAATGAAACGTTGCAAACGGACATCGCGGAGGATATACATGTACGTAAGGATTCTTTAGAGATAGTCGACACACCTGCGGAAAATGATAGTCAAGACATATGGACGGAAGGATCAATCGAGGAAGCGTCTTCAGGTGATTCATCGAGCTTTCACGCGCGATCGTTAACATTATCTGCGACGCATGATCGATCCATCACCTATCAGGAAGCTCACGAGCTTACTGTCGCATCCAACGATACGTTGATCGATGCGTCATCATCATCATCATCAAAGGAAGCGAATGACTCTTCCATCGCGTCTAATGAAAAGCTTCCCGCTGATAACGCCTCTGTGATCATTGACCCGCTTCTAAAAAACGACTCGTCGCGAAATCAAGTTTCATCCGCTTCTAGGAATGACTTTAACACGGAAAAATCTGAGATGAATATCTGCCAGAAGGATATGATCGATCGCGATTCTCACGCCAATCATTCGTCCATTTCGCGCGAAACGACATATGCTACTAATGCGGTATCCATAAATAAACAAGATATTAACACGCGAGAATTAGAAGAACACTCAAACAATTCATCTCACGTTACCTCATCAGCTTCGCCAGTTGCATCATCCGCGGAAATTTTCAACGCGAAATCACCATCCGTCGAAAAACTCGATAATCTCGAAACGACGTTGCGCCACGATAAAAATGATACAAAGCCGAGCGTTGCGAAAGATGCGGTGCACGTTTCGGAAAAAGTAGAACAGACAATTTTCGTCACATATCATGCTCCCGCGAGCGACGGTAAAGATGAAACTACGTTGAAAGGGGAAGACGTGCTCGTCGAGCAAAGTACGATCGACCATCTATCCATTACTCAATTACGAACCGATGAGAGTGTTCCGCTGTCATTAACAGACTCTGCGGCGAATTTCAATAATCCGGACGATCCGGAAAAGGAGGGTACACTCGCTCCAGCAAAATCTGACAGTTCAACGATCGAACGCACGGATTCGGACATTCGATCACTTGAGAATTCCGCGGACGATTTAACTCGAGACGGATTATCCGCTCCGACAAATAACCGAGAAGTAATCGTGCACGATTGCTTAACGCAGGCGTTACGATCCTCCCCTTCAATCGACACTTCAAATACCTTTCGCGACTCTGAATCTCTGAGGGACGTAAAAATTTTAGAACAGGACGAAGTAAAGTCTGTCGACATTTCTGAAATCTTAAAACAAAATATCGTTGACGAGGACTCTGTTATAGGTACTGACAGACTCTCTGACGAAAATCATCATCGATTAATAAATACTAATAATAACAATTCCCGTGGATTATCTATCGAAAACGTCCCTGCCGCAGAATCGAGCGAAAGCGTTTCGATTGCCGTGGAGAAACCTTACTCCGGAGACGAGATTTCTCAATCTGACGGCAAGCGAGACGCGGAAACATCAAATTTTGCGTCAAGAAGCATCTTAAATGCATTTAAAAATCTCAATATATTCTTCGCATCGCGAACCGAGGAGAAAAATATCGTCAACGAGGACTCATTCTCGAATCTTATTACGACGAATATCGGCGACGTATCCGATACCTTTGAAATAAAGATATCGGAATCGCCCATAATAGCGGTGAATGATTGCGCGCCGATAAAAGACATCGCGGCGAATACCTTCGAACGCGATAAATCGGATCGAATCGGTGATGTCGATACAAACGGCATGCGGGAGAATGCGAGAGACGTCGATTCGCCCGGAAACGACATTTCAATCGTCGCGCGTAACGAACCGGTTAAATCAGAATTATCGAATAACGAGTCGTCGGAAAGGAGCGCGAGACAACCTCGTAAAAGCGTAATCGGGAAATCCGTCGTAAAGGATAGATCGCCCCTTAAAAAAATCGTTCGACGAAAGTCGCCCGTTAAGGTGGTGAAAAAGTCGACTGGCGTACCGAGGAAAAGTTCACCGCGTAAAAGCACGAGCCCGAACAGTACGACCGTCACAAAAGCGAGGGCAACGGCCAGCGAGATTACCAAGACGTCGAATCGGGCAATGCGAAACAATGACTCGCGAATTAAAGAATCCGTAAAATGCGCCGCGCGCGATAAAACAGACAACGGAAGTAAATTGGTTACGAAACTATCGGGTAAATCTATTAAACAATCATTAACTAACGCCAATCAAATAACTGCGGGGAATAGGAAAACGAATAAAAATGATAAAAAAGTTCCTACGTCCAATACAGGAAAGATACTCGCGATCGATAATCCCGAGCCGCCGACTAACATAAAAAAATGTAACGAGAAAAAATCGGAAAATATCGAAAATAAAAATCCCGAACGTTGTAGAAATAAAACAATTAATCGGAATAAAAAAGCGAAAATGTTGGAAAATATTAAAATGGATATTTCTGAAAATCGAGAAGTAAAAGAGATTGTTAATCGCGAAACTGAAATGTCAAAAGATAACAAAATGAAAGCACTTTTGACAGAAAATAAAAACGATAATTCGAAAACTAAAATATCTTTACCGTCAAAGATACCCGTTTTAATACATCAAAAAATCGCGCGATCTACAAATATCGTCCCATCGAGCTCTTCTAAAACAAATTTAAATGACACACTATTGTTAAAAAACATATCGACTAAATTGCCGGTAGCGTCGCAAGCAATTTCGAAATTATCTTTAAAGAGCCAGGAAAAAGTTAAAAAAGCGAGTTCACCGATCGTGCAGAAAGTCGATTGTAAGGATAATTCGAAGACGGATCGAATTGAATCTAGTGACGGCAAATTAAATCCTTCAAGAACGATTGAAATTACAGAGAATGCGAAAGACGAGCAGATTCTAGAGGAGAATCATGCTAAGAGGTGCGCCGTGGAATTAACCGAGGAGCTTCCGAAAGTTGAATCGATACAATTGGAATCCACATTAGACGAGAATTCGCAAGCATCGACGTGCAACAACGATCTGTCCGCGACTTTTAACGAACAATTGGAAATCGAAAACGCAATCGAGGAGAACTCCGATTCCGAATATTCCGAGAGCGGCGAGGACACAGAAACGGCGAGGTACATCTCCGATCATAACTCGGAATGCAATTCCGTCGAGGAGTTCACGGAGGCGGAATTGTTGTTAGAGAAAACGCTAAACGAGATAAGATGTGAAATATCGGAATCCGAAGAGGAACGGACGAGGAGCGGGTCCGAGGAGAGCGCGAGAGATATCACTTGTTCCTACGAAACAGAAAGCCACGATCGTGATTCGGTATTGTCCGAGGGTACGGTCGATGAATGGGAGATTAAGTCAAGCGAGCTCGAAGATTCGATGGAAGAAGATGTGTACGAGGAGCTACCGTTTGAAGGAGAAGAGACGAATATACAATACAAAGTTTCGGAACAACAACTAGAGATGGCTGTTAAAGAAGCCGATGACACAATACACGAGGGAGTTGACATTTCGAATAGAGCGGAAAGTAATTCTGAAGTCGCGCAAGGAGATGAAGGGAATAATTTGGATCCATTGAAGGAAGAACCAATTCAACCGGAAATAATCGCAGAGATCGATGTGATGGCACCGAAACTTTCTCAAAACCTTGAAATCTCGGATTCTAACGCTACCGTAGCAGATACCGCGATAGCGTTTTCAATCAAGTTCGAGGAGAGTACAGAATCAAAGGAGGACATCCAGTCCTCAAAAGCGATCGACTCGAAGAAGAGTGAGTCGAGGCTCGAAGATGCAAACAGAATCGAGGAAAGAGATCAGTCGACAGTCGTGCAGAATGATAAGACGAGGAAAGTAGCGAGCGCGAAACGGGCCAAGATAGGCCGAAGGGCGAGTACAGGAAGTAAAGAGGTCAAAGTCGGGAGAAACGTTGACGACGACCATGACGATGACACGTTAAAGGGGGTGGATCGGGCGAAAGCGCCGAGGAAACGATTTTCCCTCGTAGCCAGTTGCATCCGTCGGTTCGAGGGCGAGGAGAATACCGAAAGGACGCGCGTGGAAAGCATCAGGCGCAGGAGACCGGGATCTCCCAAGACGGAGCGGGAGGTCAGTAGACGAGAGTTGACATGACGACCCCCTCCCCCCTTGTAGACGCCCTCGTTGCGCCGAAAGATTCTCCTCGCGAGTCGCCACAAGAATCGACTTTTTCAAACTTTCCATTGACAGATCAAAGGCTATGCAAACGGCTCGAAATGCTGAACGGTTGTCCTTTAATACTTTTTAATTGTGTGTTAATCGTTGATCATTTGATTGCGACAAGAGTTTTGTACGATGAATGCTAACGCGAAGGTAAGCATCGCGACTAACTTATTGTCTGTTGAGAAAGTTGGAGTTATGTGTGTCTTGTATAACATGTAATAGCGCTTAATTATTTAGGAAACAGATGAAGAGAGATGTATTATCCTTTGGATATTCCCTGTTCTAGATGTAGATGAGTATTTAAGATATCCTCTGTGCATAAACATCGATTATAGCACGTAAATTAATTATCTCGACTATATATTAGTTACCTTGAGAATTAATTATCTATCCCTATAGATTGTCTTACATATGTCGAATAGAAAAGAGCTCTATCCCTTCTTTTTTCTTGCATACGATAAAGATTTTAATATACATATGTATATATTCTCTCATTTTCAAAATATTTTTAATTTCATCAAAAGTCTGTTTAAATCTTCTATAATATTTTATTTAATCATCTAATTTCATTATCCTTAGTAGAGATAGTAATTTAATAATATAGTTACAGTAAAAAAGAAAAGATTAAAAATGTCGTATAAATTGAAATATATTGATTTAATTTATATATATGAGCAACAAAATATTTTATTTTGTATACTATATATTTTATATATATATATATTATATTTTATTTAAAAAAAAATATATATATATATATATAATATTTCTCTTTTTGCAAAGATAATAGATTTAAACATTATTTTAAATTACAATTACATTTATAAACTCTTATAACAGCCTATAATGTTTAAATCGATGAAAAAAAATTCGAATGTTCCCAAGTTGAGATTTGTAGTCGAGAAACTTAAGATTCTCTTTTTAAACAAAAAATATGAAAATTATACGTGCCGATATCGGAGCGATGTTATGTGTGTCACGTGTGCAGAGAATAGCACGTCGTCTCTTGGCGGAAGGTCGGGCGGCGAATTACGACGAGGCCGAGGTCGCCGCTAGTTTGCTGACCCTCAAGTTCGGGGATGCCGAGGCGCTCCAGGCCGCGAAAGAGTGCTCCAGCGTAGAGTCGGCGCTCGCCTTCCTACAACAGGAGTGCGAGCTGTGCACCGGTCGTTTTGCAATGAGTCAGGTGAGTGTCGTCGAAAGGAGTGGAGAGAGCAAACGCGAAAAGAGTAAAGCTTTTTCAAGATAACTCCAAGAAGGAAACGACAAGAATGTGCGATCCGATCCAAAATTCCTGTATAATTCGATCACTTTTTGCGAATCTTATCTATCAAGGATCTTGCCTTTCGTCGAGATAATCGAGAATAGAGATTCAATGGGAGCCGCAAATCGTATCATAATTTTTCGATCGCACCTTGATACATTTTTATTCGCATAATTTCAGATGATCTCAATGCTTAAGTGCGTACATCGCTGCTGCAACGAATGCGCAAAAAATTACTTCACCATCCAAATTAGCGACAGGAACATCACGGATGCCGTTTGTCCGTTTTGCAAGGAACCTAATCTCAAGGACGCGAGCGAGGACGAGGTTCTCGAATATTTCAGCAATCTGGATATACAATTGAAGACTTTGCTCGATCCGCCGATCCACGAGCTTTTCCAGAGGAAGCTCAGAGATCGCACTTTGATGCAAGATCCGAACTTCAAGTGGTGCATTCAGGTAAGAGGATTTTTTTGCCAGCATCTATTTTTTTTATCGAAATCCATTAAGATTATTGTATGTGTTTTTCAGTGTTCGAGTGGATTTTATGCAGATCCCGATCAAAAGCGTCTGATCTGTCCCGATTGTCGATCTGTCACCTGTGCCTTTTGCCGAAGACCGGTATATACGCATTTTTGAATTTATTAATCAAAAGACGTTTGTTTTCTAACAATCTCTTTTTAGTGGGAGAAACAGCACGAGAGAATCTCGTGCGAAAAATTTGCCGCTTGGAAGGACGAGAACGATCCTGACAATCAAGCCGCAGGTTTGGCCAAACATCTCGCTGATAATGGCATTGACTGTCCTAAGTGCAAGTTTCGTTATTCGTTATCTCGTGGAGGTAATAATGCAATAACTATTATATTCTGACTTTATTGCAAACATGCTTAAAAGATGCCTATAAGATATATTATAAGTTATTTAATTTAAAACGAAAGCATTATACTTGTTGAAATAATACTGAAGAATTAGATGATACATAATTAATATACAATACTTAAAAAATAAAAGTATTTGTTTTGATCAAGAATTTTAAACAATTAATAAGTTAATCAATATCTATTATAAAAATATTTAAATTGAAAAGTTTCTTTACAAATATTTTTTATTTTGTCTATCTCTCAATATTGCTAAAAGAAATTGAGTGTCATGAAAGATTGCACCTCTCGTATAAACTTTAGAAATTGTTGGAAAAACAATATGGTAATACAAGAATTAATGTGCGTGTAAATGTAATGATTCTAAATATTATCTTAGTATACATGCACATATATGAGCGCGCGGACTGTTTTAATATTATATTATATTTAATGATCGCGGAGAGAGGAGAATTTAATGTATCTATGTGAGGAGAGATATTTTTTCTAAATTATTCGATATGCATATCAGGGACATATTTTACGGAACTCGCTGAAAGGAGACTCGTGAATTTTCATAGGTTGCATGCATTTCACCTGCAGCCAATGTAAATATGAATTCTGCTGCGGTTGCGGCAAAGCTTTCATGATGGGAGCGAAGTGCACAGTTAGTCCCTATTGCGCCAAACTGGGCCTGCACGCCCATCATCCGCGCAATTGTCTCTTCTACCTTCGCGACAAGGAACCCGCGCAGCTGCAGCAATTACTCAGAGAGAACGGCATCGATTACGACACCGAGGGTCCGGTCGGAGAACGCAAGTGCAAAGTACAATTGCAGAAAGAAACGCCGACCGGGGTCGTGGACACTGTATGCAATTCCGACGTCATCGAGGGTCACGCTGGTCTGTGCAGGTAAGATCCATCAGCGAACAATATTCACATACTCTCAGTTAAAAAATGCTAGATCTATTTTATTGTAGACTCAAAAAATTTATATTCATAAAATTAAAATTTATATAAATTTATATTTACATTTTTGAAGAAACTCATTATTGTCATTGTTGTCTAACCGATTAAAAATTGTTCGCACTTATCTTAGTCAAGATTATTTATTCAATTAATTCTTCACAATCTCAGAAAAGAATGCGATAGCTGCGTTGAAGTAAAGCCCGAATAATACATTCCGCGTTCGACGATCGTGGCGCTAGAAATTTCGCTCGCCCTCCTAATTTCCAAAGTGATCCCGGGCAATTCTTCTTCGATAACGCGAGAATCCGCCGCGCTGTCTCCGCTCGATCGCTAACGAGAGATCCTCCGTACATTCAGGATTCATTACATCGAGTATCTAGTTCGAAAGATCCGTATGACGCGGCTGGAACCGATGCTCTTGCTAAACGTGGACGATCTCGAAACGTGCGTGCGACGCGCCGGGCTGAAACTGCCCGCGAACTGGTACGGTCGCGACCCGCAGCATTACAAGAACGACCTGGTTGAGGTAAAACGCGAGTGTGGTGGACACCCACGTGCCTGACTAAAATCTTGGGTACTTTTCCCCCTTAGGCAGCACTACATTGAGTACTTGGCGGGCCTGGTGCTCAAAGGCAGGCTGGACCCCGTGATGATCTTTGACTTGAACGACGCCAAGCAAGAGTTGCGCCGACGGGGAAAAGTTCCCCCTGCGAAGGACCAGGAAATGTCCGAGCGGGATTATCTCGAGGCGTGCATTCAGGTGACTAACACGATTCCTTTCTCACCTCCTCCTTCTTCCCTTTCTTTCCCTTCTTTTTCTCTTGTTCCTTTGATTCATCTCCCGCCTTTTGACCTACTGACCGAATTAACAGCACAGTTGCATGAAAGTAGAATTCCTGCGTGCATGAGACTTTCCAGCGCCGAAAATCGTAAAAGTGAATAGATACCGTTGCCGAATGATGCTGTCGAACGGCCGCACCTGCAATCTCCCAAGATATATCGTCGCGCTTGGACGACTTTTTTCCGAATATATTGTGAAAAATGTACGAGATAGAAAATATTAACAAGAAACTACTCTATTCGTGAAATTCGATCTATAATTTACGTAAAATGTGGAGGAAATTGTTTTGTACTTTTTTTTTAAGTTGCTGTTTTTTTTTACGAGATGATTTATTTTCAATTCCTGTTGGAGAGATAGAGAGAGAAAGAGAAATTATATAAAATAATTTGTTAATAAGAATTTTTTTAGAAAGGATAATATATATGATAGAAGAGAAGCAAATATATTTTCACATTTTGTGTTCCGAATTCAGTCAGGTCGCCTATTACTTATTTTTTTTTCTATTGTCAATACAAATTCAATTCAAGTAGAAAATCCAAAAACGTTTAAATCAAAATATATCGGATATTTAAGTTCTTAATTGTCAATTACAATTGACCTTTTTTTTATACAGGTTTGCACTTGGAAAAATTTTATAATGTATTAATTAATATTATCAATCAATAAAATTTAAATTTTTATTTAAAGATATCAAAAACTCGCTAATGAAACTGCGTATAAAAAAATTCGGATTTGTTAAATATATGTAAAGGTATTATAATAATTTCTGATTTCGCTAATATTGAAAGGATATCCTATTAGGTATTGCTGCATCATTTCGAGAGAAATAAAAATTTCATACCTGGCATTATATCTCAACATTGTAGATCTACGCGGCCGTTGCAGCTTTTTTCTGCGTATATAACGATTTCCCTCTCCTTTGTGAGTTACCTTTTTTTATACGGCATCTTGAAGTAAATAAAGTATACAAGCGTAATATATGCCGCGAGAGAATACATTAACATTCTACAATTTCACCGAGTATAAAATATATTCCGATGTTGCAGATCGTAAAAAAGGAGATTCCACTGGAGTGACTATGGAAAGGTATTTCAGAAAAAAACACTCGTCCTCCTGAAGTCATAAGTGAGAGAGATGTGTTATCTTGTGCATCTTGTGCATCTTGTGCAGCGTATATTTATTTTAATCTGTGTACACTATATATATGTAAAAGAGCCCCTTTCACCACAAGTGAAATTGATATAAAACCATAGAAAATGAATAATGTGCCGTATGCGGATATAATTTTGCAAAAATTTATTTATTTTTTGACACGACGGTAATGTACGATTTGTATGTTAATTCACGTAGCGTTAATTTATTCGTGATAGAAACATCGCGAGAAGAAATAGTGTATTTATGTATTCTAATTTAGTGTACTCTACTTGTTAACAACCAAAAATTTGCATTAATTGAATGTTTCTTCAATGAGGGAAAAAAATATTTATCTCGATGGAATTTATAATTAGTGTTTGAAAATATATATTTATTTTTCTTGTCTTTATATAACTGTTTTTCAAGAAATAGACGATTTAATTAAAGAAATGTACAATTTTTGTGCCAATTCCTTCTTTCTATATTTTTAAATATCAAATGGAAGTTTACAAATTCAGGTTTGTAAAGTAAAAGATTCATCAATTAAGAGATAATTTAGAGTGTATAACTCTATAATAACTTACTAATACTTACATATATTTTTGCAATTGTATGAATATTTGTCCATTTACAAAATAAAATATACTATATTATCTAAATTTTCAATATAGTTCTGCCAGAAAATTATGTAAACTTTTTCGCTTTATAGGCGTTGCTGTACTCTTTTCCATGATGTTTTTTAAACGTTCTATATTCAGTGTTTTAGATTTTTTAGTGGAAGTGGGTAACTTTTTGTTACTATTATTTGATATTATTTGAGGTGTGGTTAAAGGCGATTTTGTATGTGTTTTACTATTATCTTTCTTATTCAATCGTGATACAGGTGTACAACCTGAAATATTCAAACCAGCAGTCTTATCCTTAGATTTCTTCTTTTTCTTTTTACGATTACTTTGCGGTGTTTGTATCTGGGTATTATCTAATTCGATTGGCTTTAGCCGGTTTGTCTTTTTGAATGGCAATATGGTATTTTTAGAACAGATAGAACACTTGATAACCAATTTGTTCATCTCATTTTTGATAGATTTTTGTGCCAAAGAAACACAAACTTTTGGAATCTTCTGATTTGAATTTTCATTCATATGTCTCACAATCTTTTTCATTGATTTAGACATTTTTCTACCACGTACTATCCGAACTTGATGATCCACGGTGCTCCAAAGTGATCCACAATGGGAACACATTACAGACGGCCCAAAGTTCTGCTTGGGTAATTCCACTATATTGCTGAGATTTTTACATTTTTGCCTAAAAATGCATGAAAAAGTTGAAAATATATATTCTTCTTATATATTCTAATTATATATAATTTTAATTTTTATTGAAGTTATTGAAATTATTATAACAATTATTCTACAATTTGTATATCAAAAAATATTTAAAAACATTAAGATACAATCTAAATCTGCAATATAAATAAATTCAGTAATTTTTCATATATAAATTAAATAATGTCAATATAAAATATACAATAAATTACATATAAAAGGTTTGTAACTCTGTAGTCAATGGATTCTTGAACTTTGTCATAAATTGATTGACGTTCCACAAATGTTTAACAGTTTCCATAAATTGATTGACGTTCGGCGAAGGCTTAACAGTTTCCATGATGATCGTTATCAATATATAATTAAAATGTTTGTTTCAATGTTCAAATTGAGTTTAAAAAGTCTGACATAATCTGTTCTCTGTATAAATGTTGATTAAAAGGAAATCACATCAATCTCAACGCGTGCTCTGTCACTAGCTGTTCTATCACCATTTACTCACGTTCGCTACTCACATCATCGCACATGGATATATTGTCTGAGCACAGTGTAGCCAATGTGAGAAAAAACAAAAATGACTTCCGAAACGCATCCGTTTTGGAGCAGCATTTACTCTAGTGCGAAAACTTGAGGGCGACAGATCCACTGTAGAATCTAGAGTCTAAAGTCTAGACGACAGCATCTGCGGTTTCCGTTCTACGTTGACGCGACACCGCGGTCGATGCCAGAAGAATTCGTATTTTGTCATCCTTGTTATCGATGCACCGGGAGCAGTTCTGTCAAACAATAAGTGCGGAATTGTTGTCGAATTGTCGCGGCAGTGAATCGATCCCACCGCGTCGTTCGACATGGGAGACGGCAAGGAGGGCGAGCGGCAACCGCTGTTGAAGAACGAGAACGTCACGTATAGCTCACATGGTAGCGATGCGATCGGTACGTATTAAAATGCGTATACCTATACCATGACGAACACGTTCGCTCACGGTTTTCCCGAAGGCGTGCCGCCTTTGTACACCTCGCTGATGAGAAGTATCGTCTCGTTCCAGACGAGACACAATCCAACGTCAACACTGTGTCGCCGATTGGGCCGGATGAATTACCGCCGCCGTATCAGTCCGCGACGCAGGGTGGCATGCCGATGGTCACTTGCAGAGTCTGTCAAGCGATGATAGATATTTCCGGCAAGAGGGATCAGCACGTCGTCAAGTGTTGTCAATGTAACGAGGCCACGGTATGTGTTAAAAATCATTATATCCTTCACTTTATTTGTTTACTACATTTAAGTAAATAACAATGTTTCTTTCCTCTTTTCCATTATGAAGCCCATACGGAATGCTCCACCTGGAAAAAAATATGTACGATGTCCATGTAATTGTCTGCTAATATGCAAAAGTTCTTCACAACGTATTGCCTGTCCAAGGCCGAATTGTAAACGTATTATTAATCTGGCTCCAAGCCCTATTACACCACCAGTTTTGTCCATGCCAGGCATGTGCAGGGTAGGCTGTGCTCATTGCCATGATACATTCTTGGTAAGCAAAAAAATCACAATATTTAGATAGAGAAATATTATCTTTTTTCTGTTTCAATTTTTATTTTGGGAAAAATTTTGAAAAAAATTTTGTCTTTCAGTTTAACACATTAAATAATGCTTTGGCACGATGTCCACATTGTCGTAAAATATCTTCAGTTGGTCCAGATTTTGCTAGAGGACGAGGGATTGTATTCATTATTGTTGGAATTATAGCTTTAGTAATTGCTATAGCTATAACGGCAAGTATTTTAACTCCAATTCTTGTTTATGTATTGAATATTTTTATCTCCATAATATTAATTTTACACTATATGTAATTACAGGTTGGGACCTACAAATATGTAAAGGCAAGTGGTGGAATTTATGTCGCTTATGTTGGTAGGTTGACAATTCATTTTTAGCACTCTGTCTTTATTGAACATTCTCGTCCATCTAATTTAGGATATATTTTTAGGTGCATTTTTATTGGCAATCTTGTGCTTGGGACGCAGCATTTATTATTGTACAATGAAGATCAGTTTGATAGAAGGTCCCATGTAGTCTAAAAAGCAATGAACAATCCCCTTGAGAGATGAATGTCATGTAATCTGTTTAGATCAAATGTTTATAGTAATGTGACATCTCAAGTTCGTTTTAAGACAAGAATGATAGATATATATATATATATATATACATATACATATACATATACATGGCCATATGTGCGTATGCAGACCTGTATTGTTTATGATAATAATGCATGTATACATACATTCTCTTATATAATATGCATGCACATATGAACGTGTTTCGTGATCAGAAAGAAAGCATTTTGACATTTGCAATGCTTTCTTCAGGTAAAATAAGATTATAGGAAATTTCTCTCGGAGAAGTCTTGTTTTATGAAGAATTGATTCTCTGCACCTTTATATGCGCGTAGGATCAATTATGGGCTCCAATTTTTAATTTCAATATACTGACTAGAATACACTCTATAAATATATACAAGCTTTCTACAATACATTATGTATATCGAGTGCACTTAAATAAAATCAAAGTGCTTATAATTGTTCCAAACATAAGAATATAGTAAATTTTTAAATTCGTACATAAGTCTATGCAAATTGTGTTTTTAAATTTCTTTGTTCTATATGAATATCTGTATCGAAAATATTAAAAAAAAAATCGTATCAATTATTTCAAATAAATTTCTGGATTTATATAACACATGACACATGTATGAGAAATTGTATGAGACACAAATGTATGGGTGTATATATTAGTTATATCACTATTAAATATCGCAATTAGTTAATATAAACTTTCAAATACAATTATTACACAGAAAATGCTGCAATTTTTAGTCGTCAAAGATACATGCAAACGCGATTTTGTCCCAGGTATGAAAATAAAAATAAAAATATATTTCTTGTAGTATTAAGCGACGCTTTTCAACATACAGATCTTATAGTTTACACATTACTCTTTCAAATATAAATCTTCCTTCTACAAACGTCTCTTCCCTATATAAATTCCTTTACAATGAAAGAAGTACACTTGTTGAAAAAATAATAAATTTCGTTTTGGTAAAAAATCAAACGTGTATTTTGTATAAAGTATTAATAAATTTGACAAAAGAAAGAATCAATCTTATAAAAATAACTAATAATGATTAGAAGTATTTGTTACATATATGAAATAGAATTACAAAGTGTATTATATCAAAAATTTTGAATACTTTTTGTGCAATATATACGGTCTTGTGTATATTATTTCAGCAATCTCGGATACTGTGTCATCTATTAAATTATATCAATTATATATGTATATACAATTATATTTAAATTATATGGGATATTCTATAAAATAATCCCTCGATGACTGACAATATAACTTGAAATTCCCGCTGAGACACTGTAAAACAAAATCCCTAGTGTCGTGACATATGGAACAGCTGATTATAGAAAGTGATGAAAAGGAAAATCCGCATCAATTAGAAGGTTACTGCTGACAAGCATGTAAAAAAAGAATAAAATAAAAATCGCGTCATTGTCTGAACGACAGTTAACGTAACGATTTAAATACCGCAAGGAAATACCGAACGGAAATTGCACTTTTAAATGTAACAGATGTTTGTTGTGAGAGATGTCACAAATTGATATCCAGTATTTGTTTAACAAGAGCAGGTAAAAGATAATCTGTAAATATTATAAATATATAAAAGCATGGAGTCATAGTCATTATTCAATTGCGTTATCTCGTAAATGTCGTCGTAAATATTAATCGAAAAACAAAAAATGTTTTTAAAAATAAAAGCCTATTGTTCTTTTTCACACACATATGTGGTCAGTAAACAGAAAATTTAGAGAAAAAAATAGAGACTAGATCTACTCCTCACTGCACAATTGTCATCAAAATCTTATACACTGCATTGAAATATATAACCAATTGTGTTATTGTGAATTTAGGTTTCCTAGCGGTTGGCGACTTCTACTTGTAATATTGTATTCACCAGTGGGTGTTCTACTTGTGTCACTGCGATTACTCGTAACATTACAACTTTGGCTTATCGCATCGCTATTACCAGATTGTAATCCTCTTCAAACATTCTTAAATTACGGTATTAGTTTTGCTTTTGGAATCATAGTTAAAGTTGATACTGAAAGTGAACTCAGAGATAAGCAATCAAGAATAATAATTGCTAATAATGTGTCTGTTCTGGATCATTTTGCTATACATCGAACAACGGAGACACTAATTCCTAGTGTTTGGGAATTACCCGCTGCTCTGAGTAAAGCACTGGGATTACAAAAAATGGATATGAGCAGTAAAGAAATACTGATTGCCAACATAAAGCAATTTCTTTCCACCTCTATGTATAGCATCGCTATACAACCTGAATTTGGCACAACTAATAGCAAAGTCGCTCTATTGAAATTTAATTCTTGGCCGTTTAGCATAGAAACGTCTGTTCAGCCGGTCGCCATCAAAGCGTCAAGACCAGAGTTCGTACCTGTGCACATTACCTCATTGGCTTCAACATGGTGGACGGAAGTATTTTGGTTTATGTTCGTCCCTTATACAGTTTTCACACTCAAGTACCTGAAAATTAGACAAAACTCTGATCATGAGACTCTTGTGCGGGAGGTAGAAAGGGATATTGCAGCTGCTTTAGGACTTAAAACAAGTTCTCATACTGTATCAGACAAAACAGAGTATGAAAAACGTTATCGCATGGAAATGATACTTAATAATACTCGTTCTAACAGAAGTACGCCAAATTCACAAGTTATACATAGCATAGAAATACAAAGAATGGTTCGTCAAGTCAGCGAAGTACTTCCATTGGTCCCCCATAATGTGATTCTCCGAGATCTTTGTATGTATTATACACAAACATCTGCCTTAATTTAATTGTATCAATTTTATACAATTATATAGTACAGTTTTTTTGATAATAAAGTAATTACTAAATTAAATTTGCTATTTTATATTACAGTGAAAACTCGGAACGTTGATGTTACAATTGCCAATATTCTTGATGGCATAGTTACTTATACTCCAGAATCAAATCCACAAACACCATTGTCTATAACATCTAGTGGATCTCCAAATTCTGCAAAGGACAAAATATTGGGTACTTCTTCCTTCCAAGAAAAGAAAGCTAAAATGATACAAGAAGCCAGAGAAAGGTATATTAAAAAACACGGGCTGACAAATTGCTGACATTCTTATTGTTTTATTCTGGTTATAACACTGTCAATGACAACATGTATGTAACTTGTTTTATTGCATATGTATTATATTTACTATTACATTATGTGAATATATCTTTATTTCTAAAATATGATTATATAATTATACAAATACCTATCCAGTACAATCATAAATGCCAACAAAATTATTGTTTTATATAATTATCAGTGTTATCATATGATCATAAAATAACAGACTACATATGAAAAAACAACAATAAGGAAGATTAAGAAACTTATATCAGATTATCAATTTATAGTAGATAAACACAGGATATGTACAGGTACATAATTCATTTTTCTTTTTATATCAAAAGCTAAAATAAGATATATGTTTTTTTTATTATTATAATAGAAATATTACTACTATTCAACGGAAATTAAGAACATTCTAAAAAGAATTAAACAATATAGATATAATAAAAACTCTTCCTTTTTTTATAAAATTTTAAATGAATTTCAATGTATTAATTTTGTAATAATTAAGCTGTAAAAATGACAATTGAAAAATATTTTAAAAAAGCAATATAGAGAGAGAGAGAGAGAGAGTGAAAAAAATAAGATGTGTGTAACAAATTATGTTATTGTTTTCATATACTCTAAACTCTTCTAAGTTTTCTACTTGTTTAGTAACAACATGAGTTAAACGTATTATATAACTTTTGTAGAAAAAGTATGTATATGCAGAAAAAATGTATCTTAAATATTTCTTATATGTATATTGTACTCTATTTACAAAATTTGGAAGACTTCTTTTGTAGTATAATACTTTACATAATATAAAAAATATAAAATTTGTAACAGAAAAGATAGATTAGAAAAATACAATCAATATTTTTTTATAATTAATATTTGAATCTATAAAAAAACTTAATATATATTAATCTTATTCAATATTAAAATACTATACTTAACGTTAACATTTAATAAAAATAATGGTATCAGTTTGACCTTGAATGTCATTTTCAAAATGATTCACGAAGTTGATCTTAGATAGGATTAAGCACTTATTAAATACAATTTGAAAAATTTATAAGTCTTTAATAAATTGAAATAGAATAGTGTTAAAGAAAAATCTAAACATCTGTGCAAACTAATATGTATGGTTTCATTTAATATTTATATAAAAAATTATAAAAATTTTTATTTGACATTAAAAACAATAATTGTAAGATCAAACTGATATTATCGTTTTCCCTTTAGTAACACTTATCTTTTTTTCATAATACATAAAAAAAATTGGAGTGTAAATACTATATATATATATATATATATATATATATATATATATATATATATATAAAACTCCCACTCTATATATATCAAGCAATATATTTTGTACATTTTATTAAGTGGATGTGATATTAATTAATAAAGCTGCTTGAATTTAAATTAATTTACATAAAAGTAAATCAAATATACTATTTCCAATGTTTGTTGTATGAATTTGCAGCAAATTATGGCAGATAAATATACTTAAAGTACTAATAATAATATGAACAAATATCTAATTACAAAAATCCTATAAATGTTTAGATGACAGAGTAAAACCTTTGTTTTCATTTCTCTGCTATTGTATATATATTAGATTATATAATTAAATTATATAGCCTATTATTGTCTATCAGCGAATTATATCATTATGGAATAACTAAATGATTGCTATTCAAAATGCATATTATATCGCCAACTTTTTTTGCTAATCAGCGCTTGAGATTTCCTATGCATACATATTTGATATCGAGAAAGTCTTCGACCCCGTATTTAGAACCTTCTCTTCCTAAGCCAGATTCCTTTACCCCACCGAAGGCAGCCTCTGCGCATGAAATTAATCCCTCATTGACTCCTACCATACCGACTTCCAGTTTTCGCGCGACTCTAAATATCTGCGATATGTCCTGCGAGAAAAAGTATCCTGCTAAACCAACTGGCGTGTCATTGGCTTGTCTTAATACATCTTCCTCGCTGCAAAACTTATTGATCACAGCTACGGGTCCGAAGATTTCTTTATTGTATATTTGCATGTCCTTAGTTATTTCGGTTAATAAAGTAGGTGCATAAAACAGCGGACCGAGATCCGGTAGTGGACTACCGCCGCAATGTACCTTAGCTCCCTTTTGAATCGCATCCTTCACCAAATCGTTCACCATATCTAATTGACTTTTCTTAATGAGCGGTCCGTGAGTGACACCCTCTTTACTACCATCTCCCAACTTAATGTCCACCTTGATCCTTTCAACAAATTTCTCGACAAACTCATCAAAGATATTGTCTTCCACGAAGAATCTGTTTGCCGAGACGCACGTTTGACCAGTATTGCGGAATTTACTTGCCATGGCACTATTTACAGCTAGATCGACATCCGCAGTTTTAAATACGATGTATGGCGCATTACCGCCCAGTTCGAGGCCAAGTCGCTTCATGGTTGAAGCGCATTGCTTGTACAAACTTTTTCCCACGGCTGTGGAACCGGTGAATGATAACACCCTTACTTTGGGATTTTCGCACAGCTCCTTGCCAACGGCAACGGAATTTGTTACGCTCGTAGTGAGTACGTTCAAGACTCCTGCAGGAAAACCCGCCTGTTCCGCAAGATCTGCTAATGCCAGTGCCGTCAATGGGGTATCCTCGGACGGTTTCACGACGCACGTACAGCCAGCAGCAAGAGCAGCGCCTGCTTTCCTGGTAATCATAGCATGTGGAAAATTCCATGGTGTAATTAAAGCAGCTACTCCAACTGGTTGTCTTAATAAGAATAATTCCCTGTTAGGTACAGGAGATTGCAAAATTTCCCCGTCTATTCTTCTAGCTTCCTCTGCAAACCATTCCAAGAAGGAATTTCCATACTTAATCTCTGCCCTAGACTCAGTGAGGGATTTTCCATTCTCCTTAGTTAAAATACAAGCGAGATCCTCTGAATGTTTAACCATCAGATTGTACCAATTTCTAAGCAAATCGCTTCTCTCTTTGGCTGTAGTTTTACTGAATGATTCAAAAGCTTTGGCAGCAGTGTCAATGGCTACTTGAGTATCGGCAATATTCATATCAGGAACACAAGCAATAACAGTATTGTCGACCGGATTGCAAACGGGGAATGTTTGCTTGCTACTGGCACTTATCCAATTTCCATTGATATATGCATTATCTCTCAAAAGATGCATTGATCTATAATTCAAAGGCATGTGATGGAATAGATAACTTTGTAACAGCTTTATTCTAACAAACATTTTCTTTCGGGCAGATGTGTCCTACAACAAATAATCATACAATAAAAGATAAATTAATATTAAATATTGTACTTTGGAGTTGCCAAGTACATTTGAATCATGTGTTATTATTGATCTTGATTTATAAATTTTATCCAATCTCTGTAATTAGATTCTTTGATGATACATATCATCATATCAGAGATATCAATAATTGATTGCATCTTATTTTTATGTGACATATCCTTTTATGTAAATATGTAATCAGAAATCCACTATCATTTAATAAAATCATTCGCTTTATCAGAAATACAACAATCGGAAATCTAACAATTGTTTTAATAAAACTTACCCTTCACTTGTTAATCCGATGATTTGCGCGTCGCTAGCTTAATTGATGTCCCACCGGTCACTTGACATTAACAATTGAAAGGTAGCGATTGACAGAACGAACTTATATAAGCAACGTAATTTCGCATCGTATATATACGTATATACATATATACAAACTCGATTTATAAAGTGCTGAAGTGTTCGTTTGTCGCTGCCGGCGCGACGGCGTCTTTCAGTCAATATATATGCTTCGTTATCGAATCTGATTGTTCAAGTTATATCAGAATCACATTTAAACAACAACGTATAACGCATCATGAGCGGCAATACAAAGCGAACCATTTACGTAGGCACGTACGGATTAGTAATCAAGAATTTTTACCGGTAACTTCCTTTAATGCACGCGTTTATCGTGACTTAACCCCAAATCTAATGCAAATTTGATGCCGTGTATTTGCGAAATAATTTATTTAAAATGTTACGATATTGATATCGCGAGGAGCCATAGAGTTAATTGCGCGCAGCAAATTAACGATATAATTTTTTTCATTTAGGTGGTCTGGCCGAAGAGGTCGACGAAAAGGTACTGCACGCAGCGTTTATACCCTTTGGAGAAATTGTTGATGTTCAAATACCATTGGACTATGAATCTGAAAAACATAGAGGATTTGCATTCATTGAATTCGAAATGGCAGAAGACGCAGCTGCAGCTATAGATAATATGGTATATTTGTAAAACAGTATATATTATCACAAGTCGTTTAATAAATAAGAACAATAATCTAATGTTCAAGATTTTTTAAAAATTGTCATAAATTGCTAATTTCGTGAACAATTTATTGATTATTAAGATAATAGCTCCTAAAATCATTGATAAATTTTATTTATAGGAAATAGTATATTATTTAAAGGATAAAGATGGGATGAATGCATTAATGCTTTTTTCTTATTTTTTCTTATGTAATCTAATCTTAAGTATATGAGCAACATGACATTTTGTTTACCTTTGTATCATGATAAGTCATTGAAAATAATCTATGTTAATCAACAGAATGACTCGGAATTATTTGGCCGAACAATAAGGGTAAATATTGCTAAACCGCAAAAGATAAAAGAAGGTTCATCAAAACCAGTATGGGCGGATGATGCTTGGTTACAAGAACATGCAGGAGAGACATTGAAAAATGATGATAGTGCAAAGACAAATGATGTTACGCAACCAAAAAAAACAAAGCAGAATCCTCAGGTTTATTTTGACATAAGCATAGGAAAGCAAGAACTAGGTAGAATTATTATGATGTTACGAGCAGACATTGTGCCAAAGACCGCAGAAAACTTTCGAGCTCTGTGTACACACGAGAAAGGATATGGATATCAGGGTAGCACCTTTCACAGAATTATTCCAGACTTTGTATCCTTAAATGTTTATTGTTTTGAAAAATGTATTTTTTTAAATAATTTTACGTTATTTTTTAATTTCAAACCTTTAATACAAGTGTAAAATTAAACTACAAAATCCTTAATACAAGTGTAATAGATGTGTCAAGGAGGCGATTTTACAAATCATAATGGTACAGGTGGTAAGTCGATCTATGGCAACAAATTCGACGACGAAAATTTTGAACTCAAGCACACGGGTCCAGGAACCCTATCAATGGCAAATTCCGGCCCAAATACCAATGGATCGCAATTTTTTATGTGTACAGCCAGAACGGATTGGCTGGATGGAAAGCATGTCGTTTTTGGACATGTTCTTAGTGGATTAGATGTGCTCAAAAAGATTGAAAAATGTGGAACAAAAGCAGGCACACCGACGCAAAAAGTTGTTATAACTGCTTGTGGAGAATTAGTGTAGCTATACTTTTATGTATATAAAATATTTTCTAATAAATTATGATTTATATAAATAATTTGCAAAATATACAGATACATATTATTTAAAACGTTTACAATTACATCCCTGAAAATAATTCTATAAATATTTTATAGTTTTATAAATATATGATGTAAACATTTCCATTATTTCTTTCAGAAATATGTATAAACATATGTTCAAATTTTTTATTTCTCGTAACATGTAATGTCTAAACCAAAAACACTGTTTAATTTTTATTTTTTTTAAATCAAGCGACATTCCAATCTCATACATCATCAAGTAGCAATTATTTCCCAATACGAGATAGTGAAAGAGGTGTGCTAATACACGTATACTGTCAATACAGGTGTGCTAAATATTAATACAAATATTAAATATTAATACAAACGATCTAACAATATGGAGATTTATTTATATCAGACCCGTTCACGTTCATCGAACATAGATAAGGCTTTATCACTCGACTTTATCGGTTTTTTTTTAACAAAGTGATGCAAACGAGGAAGTGATATATTATAATGTATGATAAAGCTTTAAAAAAGATTCTGCTTACACATGTATATAATATAACCTGTATTCAAAACTCTTATAATGATGTTAGCATGCTGACAAGTCGAGATATAAACATAAATAAAATAGAATCTAAATACACGATAACAAAATCAATAAAAGTGTTCACCAGTGTGTAAATATAACATCGACTTATCAGCACGCCATAACATCGTTGTAAGCGCGTTCTGAATATGGGCCGAGATATAAGGAAAAAATGTTTTTCTTTAAGTTTATTCCGCTTTATTTTACGAAATACGAAAAGGTATTATATACAATGTATTCAAAAAGTTTCAAGACTAATTTTTTTCAGCCTTGAGTCAATACGTTAAGTTTGCATGCATTTAAATATTTTATGCATATAGCTATTGCTACACTACTGATACCACACAATTGTATAAATATCAGGATTTAAACAGTCGCAACTCATATTAAGTTTGTCGTATCACGAAAGACGTTGTTTCATATTCTTCATAATGTTACGTGCTTCAATTATTCAAAGTGTCCGAAGATATAGCTCTAATATAGTTTCCCCCGTAAAATGCAACCGATTAGAAGACAAGATCGCGATCGTAACAGCATCGACGGATGGGTAATATAAAAATTTAATATTTGTTATTAACTCGAAAATTTTGTCTGAATTTCAGAAACCTAAGCCTGTTCTAATAACTATTCTTGTAACAAATCTGCTATCGTTATGCAACTATTTTTCGATATGTTTTATTTATATTATAATTATTAAATGCATGCAGTAAAAAGTTACAGAATAGGCATGCGGAAAGAAAGAGATACTTTTCTTATTTGCGAAACTTATTTAGCTATGCAACATTCTGAACACAGCATTTAGATTATTCTTTCATATTCTTTCAATTTCTATAGAATAGGACTTTCCATAGCAAAACGTTTAGCACAGGAAGGTGCTAAAGTGATGATTAGCAGTCGTAAAGAATTAAATGTAAAGAATGCTGTAGAAGAACTCCGATCCGAAGGATTACAAGTTTCAGGTGTTGTTTGTCACGTGGGAAAGGCAGAAGATAGAAAAAATCTTTTTGAAAAAGTAAGCAATAATAAGTAAACAAATTAACTCTTTCGGTTATTCTTTGTCTTTCTCTTTTTTTCTCTTATTTTTTCCTCTTCCTCTCTTCCTCTCTCTTCCATATCTTTTTCCTTGTTCTTCTTTTATCTTTTTTTTTTCCTCCCTTCCTCTCTCTCTCTCTCTCTCTCTCTCTCTCTCTCTCTCTCTCTCTCTCTCTCTCTCTTTTATTCCGTGAGATATTTATATTTTATAAAGTGCGTTCTTTTCTTTAATTACAGAGATTATATTATATCTAAAAATAATAATTATTATTGTATTGAAAAATAATATAAATTAATGAAAAATTGCAGACCAAAGCCAATTTTGGAGGTTTAGATATTTTAATATCTAATGCAGCTCTTAACCCATCCACTGGCCATACTTTAGATAATACTGAAGAAGTATGGGATAAAATTTTTGATATCAATCTTAAATCTACATTCTTGCTCATGAAGGAGTCTCTGCCACTTCTCAATAAATCATTTTCACCTTCTATTATTACTATAGCTTCAATTGCTGCATATAGAAGTTATGACGTAAGTCTTTTCAAAGAAAAACTTTTATTTTCATGTCTTTTATTTATTAAAAGAACACATCCGTAGTAGACAAAATGTTTTATGATTTATAGTTTCTCTCCACATTTAAGTCTCTTGGTATATATTCAATTAGCAAGACTGCTTTATTGAGTTTAACTGGCGTGATTGCAACGGAACTTGCACCTCAAGGAATCCGCGTAAATTGTATTGCACCCGGGTTAATAAAGACTAAATTTTCAAAAAAGGTATTATGTCATTGTTTAAGTCATTATTCAATTTGTTGTTTTATTAAAAGATAATCTTTCGTTGTTTCATTAAAAGATCATCTTTTGTATGAATTTTTTACGTTTTTAGCTCTATGACACACAGGAACCATACGATTTTTCTATGTCAAAGATTGCTATGAAAAGATTGGGAACATCAGAAGAGATCGCGAGTGTAGCCGCTTTTCTAGCAAGTGATGATGCTTCTTACATTACTGGTGAAACTATAGCAGTGACTGGTGGTCTAATTTCAAGACTTTAAAAATTTATTTTAAACTAGCATTATATTGTATAATGTTTTTAGCATTGTACAATGACATTATATAAAATCGCTTAAATATTATCCAATGTTATATATATGAGCCATTTATTTTGAAAGTGGCCTAAGTCCATTTATCTTCAAATCGAGATATTTAAGGGTTTGCGTTTCAATGAATTTAAAAATATACGTATAGGACACTAATGAGTCATACTGCTTAAGTGTATCTAACGGTGTTAAATTTATAGTTCCTATTAAAATAGTGGCAATTATTAAGTGAATAATATGCGTTTTCTTATCAAGAATGGAGTTAGACCACTTTCAAAATTAACAACCAGATTCATTATAAAATTTGAAGGTGCCCAAGTCCATTCAACATAATTTAAGATGCTTCAAATTGAAAAAAACAATACTGAATTTATTTTACATATCTTTAAAACACTTCAGGAACATAATTTATGCGATTCAATTAACTACATAACGTGCAAAATTACAAACATAAATTTATTACAAAACAATTTACTACTCATCTACATTTTGTGCGTGTGAAAGGGATTTGAAGTAATCATGATGTTCCGGTGGTATATATCGTAATAGGTCCATTATGTCCTTGAATTTTACTGTTGTAATTTGTCTGATATTTTTATACAGTGGTATCAATACAATATTTTCGAACTTTCTTGGTCTACCCCGACGAGGTAATAAATTCAGGACTTTAAAATTTTCATTCTTATTCATTGATGTCTTATAGAAAATTTTATACGGTTCATTTCTGACAAAACGCATCCAACATATTTTTAGCCAGTTTATTGATTCTCCATCAGAATTTTTTACTCTTTTAAAAATTGCATCTTCTAATAATTTTGTTGATACAAAATCTTCGTAAAGCAATACATTTTGTTTGTTAAAATTTCCCAAACCCCAAAACTTCTCAAAAATATTCTTTCTTTCTTTTTCATCGTAATTTTTTGTGCATGCATTCCGACAACGGCAATCTTTGTTTTCGAAAATTTTTTCCGGTACAATATTTCCGGTTTGAGTACAATATCTTTTTCCTGAATTCCGTTTAATCTTTCGCACTTTTTGGATGTATGATTCATCAATTTTTTCTCTATTGTTATTCATATCTTCATCCCCTGAAGACGAATATTGTTCTATAATTCGGTTTCTTTTTCGATTTTTTTAAAAATCATTACTTACTATTTCTTCTTCACTATCTGAACTAAATAATAGTCTTGTTCTGTTCTTCCCAATGGGTGAAATAATTTCTAAAATTTAATATTAAATTTTAAGTTTTATATTAATTAAACGTACTGGTTATTCAACTAACGCAATTGTCCAAAAACTGAGGTTAACTTATAAATACTAATTAATTAAAATTACCTTCATCACTACTTTCCGACATTATCAATAGTAAATATATCTTGATTATTTAAGTATAAATGGAGTTAGGCCACTTTCAAACTACACGGTTCGATTATTGAATTAACTCTGAAAACTTATGTGTCAAGAATTATCGTATTTGCTCGGATTATAAGCAACCTGAAATGCTTTACTGATAAATAACATAAAGTTGTACATGTAACCATGATAACTGGAAAAAATTAAAAAACGGAGTTAGGCCACTTTCAAAATAAACGGCTCATATTTATATATGCATATATATATATATAGTATATATATATATAGGTATATATGATATATATATACAGTCAACCCTCCTATAACGCGGTGAGTGCGTACCGCGTTGTATGGAAACCGCGCTATAAGAAACTCGGATTTAACCGTACAAACCAGGCTAATTCGTAGCGCGTTCTATGGAAACCGTCTACCGCGTTGTATGGAAACCGCGCTATAAGAAACGCAGAATTAGTACAAATCACATTATTCGTACCGCGTTATATGGAGACCAATAAGGACAAGATAAATTATAAATTATTTTTATTGAATTGAAGAGTTTATATAAAGAAATGATACCAAAACTAAACTGAAAAACTGTTTTCCAACAAAAACAAGAAAGACTTTTGTAAAATTTAATCTTTCAACACTCATCCTCGCTGTCAGATAATATGAGTCGCCTAACTCGTCTTCTTTTAATAGGCAAAATGTCTTCCTCACTTGGCTCATCTTCACATTGGTTTTCGATTGTAGCTTCCGACTGCCTGGACCTACATGAAACTGGCGCCATCTTTTCCCTTATAATTCAAATAAGCCCTAACGAACTAAACATAGGCTAAACATTCTTAGGCTACGCGGAAGGAACTTATGGGATGCTGTTGACGGAAATCGCGCTGTAAGAGTATCGTGTTATAGGAGGGCTTCGAATTTTCAGCTTCGCGTTATATGGAAACTGCGTTCTGAGAGTACCGCGTTATAGGAGGGCTGTCGCATTTTCAGCTCCGCGTTATATGGAAACCGCGTTCTGATATACCGCGTTATAGAGGTTGACTGTATATATATATATATAAAATTTATAAAATGTAAAATAAAATGTGTAAACTAAAAAGAAAATCAATCAATTTCTATTTTATAAAAAATAGTTTGATTAATAAACTGTGTAAAAAACTGATCTCTTACATCCCTTCCAGTTATGCGTGAAACCATTATTTTTCTCATCGTTATATCTGGAAATAATACTTCCACGCATCATCAACAATACTCTCTCTTTCTTATTTATTTCTTACATTATATTATCATATTCAAATAAGATATCTCATCATTATTCTAATTAATATAACGCATTGGATTTATCCTTTGTATGACTAAACTCGAATCGATGTACGCCCGTTCATTATAATATCGTGTATATGTGTGTTTATGTGTTTGTGTGTGTGTGTGTGTGTGTGTTTGAACGCTTTAATATTATATGTATATAAACAAATGTAATGTATAAAAAATGTATAAACAAATTTCATATAAATATAGGTAAACGCATCAACGTTTGTGACTATGCGATATTTCAAACGACTTGGATGACAGAGTGTCGCTTATTCGGCTTCTACAAAACGGCGATTAAAATAATCACTCGATAAAGTAAAACTTTCTCGGGATGGAAGTTACCCGGATATAAAACTCATCATAATTCGATGTTGGAACTGCTGCGACGGACGTATCGATTAAAGTAATCCGGTCGCCAACACTTGCAACTGCCCGGTACCAAAAACCAATCATAATACAATCGTACCTAAAACAAAAATATAACAATATATCTAAAGACAATATTTATACATAACAATATACATAAAGATTAGGAATACACAATTAATGAATATTAGTAAATAAACACATTTTTTTATTACTATCTATAATAAAAATCTATAGAAAAAATAAAAAAAAAAGAATGAGAAGAATTATTAAGGGAATAATAAAATTCTCCTACGATGACAAACAGTAATTTTGAAAATATTGTGTTTTACAAAAAAGATTTTACCTGGAAGCAACCCATCTCATCGACACCGTCGCAGTGATGTTGCTGAGAGCCATTGTTATTACGCGCCTCTCCCGTGGTCGCGCGTTTCTGCAGATATTGCTGATAATTTTGGAAGTCGTGGACCGGCGGCGGCGATCCGGCGACGGGATCTCTGGGATTGTTGGATCCTATACCGGCCCCTTGATTTTCCTCCAAGAATGTGTCGGGATAAAATATCTCGGCCACCAACAGACTCGTCCATCTCGGTGATGACAGGCATCCGCCATCCAGGTAATGGCATCTCGATTGCCTGTGAATATCAGTCAGGGGGATTTTAAAAATATGACTTCACAAGGCGCATAGAAATCGCGTAAATCTCTCTTAATGCGCTGCATCTTACATGCATCTGGTGAGCTCGATGGTCTGCGTGAAGTAACCCTCGTAAGGTATCTGCACTACGTATCTCCAGACACCCTGGTAATTCTTGGCGAAGACGGGGGTCGCGTATTCGACCTTGGCCGGACACGGCGTCGGCGGGCCTGTATACTCAGTTTTCTCCTGCGAAGGTATACGTTCACCTCGACGATACTCGGATGTTGAAGGTTCGTCCCGACGTTCGATAGCCGACACCGATGACGTAATCGGTTCACCTTGAATCGCTTTATACAACATGCACACTCTGTTCGTGCGATGTGCGCGTGTGTATTAAGAAGAGAACACAATATTATTTTATAATCAACATGAAAGATTTGGATGTACATATATATATATATATATATATATATATATATATATATATATATATATATATGTGAGAACTGTCTCTCAGAGATACTTTCTAATTGATTTATTTTTTACAGAAAATATTGAGGGAAAAGTCATTATTTGCCACAAGAATATACAGTCTTTAATATCACAGATATCTTTATAATGTATTAAAAAATCTGTCAAAGTAAAGTTAACTTGAAATTTTTAATGAAAAATAAAATTTTATGCTTTACTTTTATTTTTTTGAAGTTTAATTTCCAACAAGATTTCCACTTCCAATTGCTTGCAATTTAGAACTAATGATCTTTCGATGTATTTCTGTTAAAAAAAAAAAAAAAATGAATTGCTAAAAAAATTTATAGATAAAAAGCAGTATTGTTAAGTGTGAGAAACAGATTCTCTTTATGTATAGTATATATATTTCAGATATAATGTTGCTGAACTTGTTGAGATTCTTGAAATAGTATGTAAGATATATACTTACACTCCGGCTCCATTCTCGCAAAACTTGCGACCATTTCGATTGATATCCGTGGCTAAAGTCAAATCCGGATTAGATCTTTTGCTTCTACCGTGTATTTCTTCTTCCTCCGTATCAACACTACGAAAAGAGATTGTTTATTGATTCGATATATCAAATTGATGCATGCATTTTGCAACTAAAACAAAAACTATCGTGCACCAGTATCATAACATATTTATTTACAAAATAAATACTGTTGTTGATGGTATCGATGTATTTGTACATTAAAAATTTAAATTTTACTCATGTATTTCTTGAATTCAGCAAAAATATGTAAAAAAAAGACAATAAATATACAAATATAAAAATGAATTTAATTTGTACAAAAATTTTCAGCTACATGCAACGTACTCTATACGAAAGATACCTCGGACTACTTACGAATTTTGCGACAGCGAATGCACTTTGGCGACTTTCGGCAGCGAGTCATCAGCCTTGAGGATCGGCAATGCCTTACTGAGGAATTTGAGGGTATGATTCTTTATCAGGGCGCTGCGAAAATAAAAATTTTAAAAATGAGCATTTTAATAAGATCATTAAAAAGGAGTCTCTCTTACATAAATATAAATTTATTTGATTTATTTCTCACTTACAAAGGATACGACGAGCCGTTCACATATTGATTCATTGGATTCCGCGGAATGTAGCCTTTATTTAAATCACCGCAGATGTTATGTATCGATACAAATCCCTTTCCTTGCTTATCCTTGCTACCTAAAAGTCAAATGGTGGCAATTAAAATTGAAAATTACCCTTTTGCGATTCAGTCCGGAGATGTACAAATTGACGAAAGTTTTTTTTTTTTTATTATTTAATGTGGAATACACTTGTGGATTACAATAAAAATTTTAAAGTTAAAAGATTATTACACGAGAGGCATAAATGATTATTATTAAAAATTTTACTCGATAAAGGAATTTTCGTCTGAGAGATATAAATGAAATTTTATTCGCCTCGTATACGCTCTTCTCTCCACGCGCGATGTAATCGCGCGTTAAAAATATTTTTTTATCTTCAAAAAGAACAAGCACACGTTTTTAAAAGTGTGACACTTCTTATATACCGCGTATTCCGGACCTACCGTAACATTCCTTGTCGCTGTCGATGTACGGCGGTGGCCGAACTTTGGGTGGTTCCGCATTTGGTGATTCAACAAACGCGTAATATCCCTCCGGGGGCTCATCCCCTCCTCCTTTAATCGATTCGTTGTCGTTAACGATCGGCTTAATACTTTTGGACTTCTCGTGATCTTCGGCGTAAGACGATGCGCACAAGAGTATCATCTAAACAATAATAATCATATTTTTACGAAAAGACATAGATTATCTTTTAGTAGTTAAATAAAAATACAATTGAATTTATCCTATAGCGTAATATGCATTTCCCGTTATATTAAAAAAAAAAGAGATTTTTAATCTGTTTTAATGTAAAATTAATTATTTAAATTATATGCTCTAAATATTTTTATATTTGCCGGAAAGATTTATGAAGGAAGAACCAATAATTCTTAGCCACGCACTTAACTACACTCTAGTTAATTAATTTACTTAATTTAAAAAAAAACGGGAGACACATTTAAAATAATTATATAACGTGTGTAATTTTTGTCATAGTAAGTCTGTATTTGATTCATTCATGATTTTTTCATTGTCGGTTTCTCTGCAAGATCTCTTTATACTTCCTGGCGTAATAATAACGGCTAATAAGTATTACGTTATATCGCGATTACGAGAGAGGTGTTTACTCGTAGTTACCGAGGTATGCGTTGGGTGCTAACGGTACACGGTCCACAGTCGACTCTTATCCGGGCTGTTCAGCCTATTTTATAACGCGCATGTTACTCGATCGTTGCCCTACTAACCGGTGCATTACACTGTGTATACCGTTCTACTGATGATCTCGTCTTGCTCAAGGGCTAATAAATCGGAGGAAAAAAGTTTTACTTTATTGCTATTATTTATTTCTTTTTTTCATATGTGCAATAAAAAATTTATAAAATTTAATTTTTTTTATATTGAATTAAAATGAAATTGTTAAATAATAATGAAAACATTTATTAATTTAAAATGTATGATTTATTCTATCAAAATAATTCTTTCTCAGGCATATCATTGAATTAAATATATAAAAAAGAGAAATGTTATAAAATCTATATTTAGGAACCTAAAAGCTTAATTTATCTTATTTATTTTTTATTAAAATTAAAGAAGAAAAATTATTTAAAAAAAAATTAAAGGAAAATTTAAAATAGATTAAAAATAAGTTAATTATAAAAAGAATTAATCTAAAAAATTATATAAGTTAATCAAAATAAAGTTTTTAAAAAATTAATATTAATATCTATCTAAATTGGTTAATTGAAGAATAAGTTAGTAATAATTTAAAATTAAGTAAATTAATTATTTTAAAAGTAGGAATGAATGAAGATGAAAGAATTATAAAGTATAAAATAATTTTTTTTATTTCAATAATAGATAATATATAAAAGGAAATAATTTTTTGAATAGTTAAAAATAAAAATAAAATATCTCATGAGAGATATGTAAAAAATGTAATTATATATAATGTGTTATGATGTATCCTGTACGTTGCGAGTTTGTCTTTTAATTTTTCGAAAATCGAGAAAAAATTCTACGCATAATAATTGTCATTTTTTTATTTCAAAAAAGTAGAATTTTTGAAAATAATAAGCTTGTCGAAAACAGTTTTGTACATCAATGACGTCCATTGATTTCTCTCTTTAAAATAAAATAGATTCTATTGAAAGAGATTTTAATTTAGAATTAAAATTAAAATGGGAAAAATATCGACATTATATATCGCAGAGTGTTTTGTGCTACTTTATTCAGTCATAATGCAATAGCCTGATCGCGTTACATCTACTTTATTTCTACAATCTACTCGTTGCATATACCAAAATGTGATTATTAATTAGCGAGTGGCTCTTTACTAGATACGATCTAGCTCGATGGGGCTTGAGGATTTTTAATGTAGAAATTCCTTCTCTGCGTTGCCCGTACAAGGTGGATGTCCGTCCTACTTTCTTGCAGTAGATTCGAGCGTTAGGAAGTTACGATACAGTTACGAGGACAATGACGTCTCCGAACCGGTCGACAGAAACGGTAGACTCGATTCTTATTTAGCGGGGCATAGCCGATGATAGCGCGATTACCTAACATTATTTAAAAACATAACTTCAAAATTATAATTTTTGTAATACCGTTAAAAATTATTATTATCTTTTTTTCAGTTTTCATTATTTTTACAGAAAATAGATAATCGTGCAAAGTTTATTGCTTTCTCTAGTTTTGTAATTTTGCAATAAATCCGAATTTAAAATTCGGGTTAAAAGATCTCTTTTTCTCTTTTATTTTTTCTTTTAGAAGAATTTTTATTTGCGACTACTTATTATTTTGATTTTCTTATAAACTGCTTCCATATATACAAGATGTGGCATTTAAATTATCACACCTTGATATCATAAAAACTAAGTATTTTATAAAAAAATGTTTCAAGCATGTTAAAAGTTGCTTTTGAGGGGGAAAAAATAGCATTATTTATTTTTAATTTGGTTTTTGAAAGTTATTTAAAGATTATATTCTTATAACCCTTCTTGAGACATTTTTAAAACAGTATAATAAAGTATTTTTTTATTAAGTATTTTTCGAAATATATTTTACATCTTAATCTGATATATTTTGATATAAAATATGAAACATCTCGTGAAATTATGTATATATATTTAGTTTTTGATAATCTTATCGTAATACTTTTTCTCTGAAACTCATTTTTTTTTATAAAATGCTTTAGTTTTATGATATTTATATATGTCAATTTAATAATGCAACGTCTTGTATGACTCTAGAGTTTCCTTTTTTTTTTATTTACGGATTCTTAGCTCCAATTTAAAATTTAAATTTACTTTATCAGAGGTGGAGAGATATCTATGAATTCATATGCAATAAATTTCATAAAATTATTTAAATAAATTAAATTTTTTTTTATTTTACTTAGATAAACAATTAATACTTTTCTCAGTGTTTAAAGTATTTTTCTATTTTATTTTTTAAATAAAAAATTTATATAGATGCCGTGGAAAATAATAAATAAAACAGCACATTAAATTTTTGATAAGGAACAATATTGGCAAAGCATTCGTAAATTAAAGAAGACGAAAGAAAAAAATTGGAGCGATCTATACAATTCACTTAATCATTGATCCCAAATTATGTCGCGGTTGTAAAAAGAAAAATTATTAAAGAAAACAAAACTTACGACAAACGTGCGAAATTCCATGGCGCGTTAGTCCTGAATGTGAAAGACAAAGAGAGAGCTAAAAACGTCCGTTTTTCGCGAGAACCGCGACTTATCAAGTTTTCTTCTCGACACTGACTCACGCGAGAGCTTCGGTTAAGTCTACGTACCTGCCGGTCAACAGTTATAGCAAAACTGAATTTCTTGTCACTCGCATTGCTCGAGGAAGCTTACCTTCACCTTGGCCGCGTACTTGATCGCGTGCATGGTGGAGGAATGCGCGAAGGTATCGAACTTGGAACGATTAAAGAAAAAGATCACAATATAAATATAATTATATTACACGTAATTATTAACCACAATAAAATTATAAAAAATATAATATACGAAAATTGTGTAATGCAATATTAAAAAAAGAAATAATTCCTTACGCAGAAACAAATTGAAAATGTAAAATGAATCATTCCTTGTTAGATATTTCAATATTTTTTTTTTAGAAAAAAAAATTGATTTTAATAATTATTGAACAATATTGACGATATCTTTTCTCTCTCCCTCTTTTTTTGCTAAACTTGAATAATCTTAAATGATCACTCGCTGCATATTCTCTTGAATTTGTTTCGACAGAATCCGAGTCATAAATAAAAAATTAAAAATATTTTATTAAAAAATAAAATAAAAATAAACTCATATATTATTATTTATTTTTTCAGTAATTCATTCTTTGTTCTTTTAATTAAGATTTTAATTGCTACAATATTCTATGATTTTTAATAACTATGTTGAAAATTAATAACCACTTTTGGAACACATGCACATGTATTTATACTCACATTATGATTGTTTTTCTCAGCTTGTAAAACATACCTAACATATTTCATATAATTCTTTAATTGTCAAAATTAATTTTTTTAAAGCTTTAAAAAAAAAATCATTTTATTTAATTTTTACAATTATTTCATAAAAAATTATTTCAATCTTAATTATACCATAAATCATTGTTCTATGTAAAAAATTTTAATTAAATCATAATAATTTTAAGATGATGATAATAAAAATGTTTTTTGTGTGAAATCTTTGAAAATCTGAATCATCAAAACGTATATATATATATTTTTTTTTTTTTTTTTTATTCAAATACGTCTCGTCGCGGATGTGTGGTTACGTTGAATGATAGAAGACTTAAGTGGCATAAGACAACAATATCTCAATAAGTGACATTCAGCTCATTCTCATCTTTGTGAAAGATCAGAATATCCTTCAGCATCATATTCGATCCGTTGTAGCGGAAATTGAGGGTAGGCCTGTCCAATGGGAATCCGAGCGGCTTGTTGTCGAATTTGTAGCCACCGAAGATACGAGACATGTAGAGAATCGGTTCTTTCTCAATTGGACTCACATATACGAAGATCTGGAAAGGCATGCCCTCTTTCTTACCCTTGGGCAGGAGAAGACGCTCGGGGAATCCGTAGACACGTTCCGCATACGAGAGAGTGTCTGAGCCATCCAAAGCTTTGAGTATCTTTTTGTAAAAGACCTCGCTCGGCTCCGGATCGGGTACCACGAAGATGCAATCTTCACTGTTTCGGACGATCTTGTTCGCGCCGGCGTTCACTATAATGCAATATAAAAAAAAGGATTTATTTCCAGATATGAAAAATGAGTATCTAAATGACACGAAGAAAGAAAATTTTATTATCTGATTTAAATGTAAGAGCGATCAAATTCTTTAATGCCACGATTATGTATATATTAAAAATCTGACTGAGGAAATTTCTTTGTGCAGAAATTCCCAACCGTCACTACTTTTAAGAATTAATTCGTTTTTCTAAAGAGGAAAATATATAATTTGCAGAGAAAGAAGATTGAAAATCTCTCTGTTTAGACAACGACTGATAAAATTCGTGTCAGCTTTTTTTCTCTTTTTTCTTCGTGTACGATAAATTATCGTTAAATTGAGAAAGGAATTAAATTGTTACTAACAATCGACTATCCAGTTGTCCATTTCATAGAAGTAATATACGTTTTCGGCGATCTCCAGAGGTTTATGATGAACGTTATACTTCGGCCCGAGGAAAATACGTATCGCGGCTTTCATCGGTTTTTCGGCATTGATAGAGAGATGGAAGCTGAACGGTTTGTGATTGAGACGATACTGACGAATTTTGACCAACGTATTTTCGGCCTCCTCCTCGTTATTGATTAACAAACCATTGTTGATCGAGGAGTCAAATTGATCGAAAAAGGTAACCAGCTTATCAACGACAAAAGACTCGACCTTTATCTCGGGATAGATAATCTCGTCCTTGTCGTACGGTTTCTGATGCATCTTGTATCTGAAAAAAATTATATTCGAACATATTATCGAGAGAAAGATGTCATATTATGAATTCTCTATTTCTTTAAGCCTGTTACCTGTTATGATAGAACTTAAATATTCTCTTATAGAGACGGTAGAACGCGGGATCTCTCATAGACGTGCTGTAAAACTCAAAGGCGCTAGGTACAATCTGAGACGAGGTTGACGGCTCCAGATTGTATCCGAGAATCTTTCTCGCGAACAAATCGATGCTGCCGTAAAAGTCGCGGTTGCAGGAATCCACGTTGCCCTCGATGATGTTGCCAAGGATGTTGAGGCCCTCGGGCGAGTAGATGTTGATCTTATTACCGGTCGCGTCTAAGACGAATCCGGAATCGATGGCGGCCGAGACTCGAGATTCCATGTCTTCCAAGTCCTAGAAGCGGATTTTTATTTAAAAAAAAAAACCGTTCCCGATCACTCTCTCGCTGCAGCCGACAAAATTAAATCGCACCTTTATGTATGCGTACTTGTAGTAGGGGAATTTGCTCCAGTAAGGCCTCTGCGGCAACGGCAGCCCGTTGTGATAGTTCATCGTAGGATAGTATCCGGTGTAGAATTCGTGGTGCCAATCGAAATCCTCGATCTTACCCATGTCATTTGACAGCCGTTCCAAGAAGTATCGGGTCAACAGCAGCTTGTGACCGTAAAGGTATTCCGAGCCGCGCCACTTTTGCAATCCGAATTCCTCGCCCTTAAGCCAGAACGGATTGTCGCTCCGGAAGTAGAAGTAGTAGGCGTTCAAGCCAATGTCCTCGGTGAAGTAATTGAGCTTGTGCTCTAAATCGTACTCGTGCGATATGTACCATGCGGAATAATTCGCCGGGATGATGTAGCTACCGGGCTTCTTCGAATCTGCAAATTTAATTTGAGGACAATTTTTTTCGACGAGTCTCCGAAGAGAGGACGAAACGCTTTGTCAATGTTTAAGATCATACATGAACTTCATTAAAGTTTATACAAATAATGAGCACACGCAAGAGAAAGTTTTGGTATGGAAATTTTTGTATGGACTACCTTCAATCAGCAAATGAATCACATCAACTCACCAGGTTTACCGAAGAGCTTCGCGTGTTGCGCTTTTTTGAGTACTTCGGAGTTGAAGAACCCATAAGGATACACCTCGTAAATAGGCGGCAGTTGAATGAATCTGGTGTCCTCGCGGCGTATAATGGCGATAAAAAGGGCGTACGCGTATTGCATCTCGTTCATGTAAACGCGCGCCCATAGCGCGGTTTTGTAAAAGGTATCAAAGTCTTTGGCATAGTAGAATAGACGGAACAACGCGTCTATTTCCTTCAAATGCTTCGAATAGTATATGGAGCTGATCTCACCGCGCGCAAGTACGCCATTTTCGTATATCTGGAGGAAGTTCTTTACCGCGCTCTGTAAAAAAAATCAGATGAATAAAGACTATAAAGGTATCTTAATATAAAATATATGATAAAGGATAATTTATATTCGCGCTATCACATTTTTCCAAAATTGTTCTATTACGAAATTTCATTGTTCAAAAATTTTGTTGCTCAAAAACTTGAACTCCGCGAGAATTCGAAAGCGACCCGATTAGCAAATAAAAATAAGCATAATTTCCAATTCCGTTATCAATTGCATGATTGATACGATGTTTACCGTGTTAATGTAAGAGTCGATGTTGGCCTCGATATTGTACGAGCGGCCTTCCTCGTACAGGGGAGGATTGACGAGGGCGGGTTGCGGGACGTGATACAAAAGATTGTAAATCTTCTTCTGCTTAAGGAGAAACTCCTCGTCGGCGACTTTGACGGTATTGTAATCGGCCGCTACCAAACCGACGGCCGCGATGACGGCCAGTGCCGTCAGGAGTTGCATCTTCAGCAAAACTTTCCCCGACGCGCCGAGTCGAGAATTCGACTGCGACACAAGATGACGCGCTTTTATACATCTAAATCGAGCGTGCAATCAAATCGATAGGTCATAGGGGCGAATCGTGGATGAACCGTGCTCGATATCGAATCGGCAATGTTTTTTGTTTTTGTTTCGTCGACAGAGTGGATATGCGTTGCACACGAATGAACGATTAATCGTGGATCTTCAATGCAAGTGCATAAAATTTTGCCAAATAAACATCGTTATTAATTAAAAATGAATATTTGTTATAATCGTTACAATGTTAATGGATTCTTTCTCATATGGAAGATCATCACACGAGATATAGTTTTTGAATACACTTAGTCGCGCGATAGATCGAGAGCATATTTGTACAAGTGCACTCTATGCAGTCGTGTTTACAACAACAAATATAAATTAAATTATTTAAAACGCCTCTCAAGAAATGATATGAGAGCTCATTAAAGGCGCTGTAAATACGTGCCTTATCGCATATGACTTTTGACTCGAATCCAAATTTATATCACGTACATGGTGATTTAATTGAATTTTATTTATGATCATATTTATATATTATAATCATACTATATAATTTTATAGATTTAATAAATTTTCCTGGCTCCATATACTATTCGAAGCATTTGAAGGGAACAGACGCGTTGTTTCGTCTATTCTACTATGCCAAAGACTTTGACATCTTCTACAAAATCGCGCTAAGGGCGCGCGTTTACCTGGCAGAAGAGAATATGATACTTCTTCTATCAATTTTTTTTAATGTATTTTATGATGTATTTTATTAATTGAAAACTGTACGCGCTGGTTTTTAATTTATTGATTCTTAGAATGTTTTATCTTTTACTAGTAACATTTAATTCTTAAATATTCATTTTTTTTAAATATTGTGTGTACTGCAAACATATTGTGTATATTGCAAGCATATTTATTAGTAAAAATTAAAAAAGTAATACTATTTTTTATTATTTTATTATTATTATTTAATTTGTTTTGTTTATTTTTATTTTGTTTTGTTTATGCGACCAAATATAAATATCAAGAAATATATTTCATAAACTAAGAAATTTCTTATATCTGTTGCAATCATTTGCACGTACGTATGAATAAATAAAGAATAAGCAATTCATGGATAATAATTTTGCCTTGTAACTTTTGTTACAAAAAGTTAAAAGCAAAAATTAACTTGTATATATAAGAATCTGATATCACGGTTCATGTCATGATTATTGATACGTTGTGACAGTAAAAACTCCGCATAACAGATCGATAAACTAACAATTGTTCTTAGACGATAAACAAAAGATACATTATCGCGATTTATTTGAGTTTATTGTCTGGGATTGCCGTATCCGAGAGCGAACTCATTAATCATTTCCTCGCCCCATGACCCATGATAAGTGCTCTAATTGTAAAACAGCCAGCTGTTGTTGTTGTTATGACTTGGAATAGCATAATCGCTTACTTTTTCAGTGAAGTTAATGAAGGCTATGCAAAAATTAATTGGTTTATTAGAACGCATTACGTATAGAACTAGGTGTGAAAATCTGCATTTCAAACTTGAGTCATTTAAAGCAATTATATTTCTGCATAAGACGCAGTCCATACAATTTAGAATAAATTAAAATATTTGTTGGTAATAAATAATTTCTAATATTAATTTCTAATATTAATAATATTGACAACTATATATAAATATCAAAATTATTTTAAGGAATTAATGGTTGTCAACATCTGTATCACACTGGAACATATTATACCGCCTTATATTAATCTATTTGTGTTTGCTCATTGATTTCAAGGGTAAAATATGAAGTATTTATTATTTCTTATCGTAATATTACATCCACGTTCTTATTAAAAAAACATCGCGTAATCAATTGTAATGGCTATAAATTCCATATTTATCAACGTATCGCATATTTATCGCGTATTTATATCGTACAAATATTTGTAAAAATCGAATCGTATTGATTTGTTCAAACCGCGATGTCAATAAATTTCAATCGTGGAAGAAATACGATTTTGCTTATGCACTAAACAAAAATTTTTTTTATTGTGACTGTTTATTTTAATTATCAGACAATAGAAATAGTCGACAAACATGCTTTTAATTTTGCAGATTTTAAGGAAATCTATTCTACGATGAGAAAATCTTAAACATAATCGAAAGATTGAAGGAAATCGAGGAGGATCAACTGGAATTAAAATATTTTTACATTAGGAGTACAGAAAGAATACAAAAGAGCAGATATAAATGTGAGAGGATCATTTCATAGAATTTATTCCTTACGGGAGATGCAATTTAGGCGTTACATGTTTGCTACAAAACCCAATATCCATATTTTTTATCTATGTTTCTTATTATCTCTTTTAACCAACGCAATCATGCGTGCTAAATAACTACAACTTATAAGCGCGAAGAGAATATGATCTGACATCATCGCTTAGTGAGTTAAAAATGGATTTTGTTGTTACACGGTGAGATTCAATTCCTCCGCTTGCTTGTGATAAACTAGAACGTCCTTGGTGTAGAAGTTGGGTATGGTGGTTTCGGTGAAATTGAAGGAAACCGGTCTGTCAAGTGGGTATCCTAACGGACGAGCGTCCGCCACCATGGGGCCCAGGACGGGATTATCTATGTGCGTGGCCGTCGTCTCGTCGAAATGCGACACTGCCACGAAGACCTTGAATGGCATGCCTTCTTTCTTGCCCTTGGGAAGTGTCAGACGATCAGGGAGACCGTAAAGCTGTTCCGGATAGGTAAAAGTCTCGCCACCTTCGAGAGCCTTCACTATCTTCTTGTACAGGACATCGCTTGGCACCTCGTCCGGAACGACATATATGGACTCGTGGCTGCTGCGCTCAATTTTGTTGGTACCGGGTTTTACTGTAAAAATCGATGTTATTAACGGCGATCAAGAAACTGTTCGAACTTTATATATCTTTCTTTGAAGAGAACCTTAATTTTAGATGATTTCAATGAAAAAAATTTGTGAGCAAAAATATATTCAATTTCTCATAGAAAGAAGATGCGCGCTGGTAGATAATCCGATACTTACAATCAACAACCCACTGATCCAACTCCACAAAGTTTATGTAGTTCTCGCTCAAGTCCAGTTCACGACCGTAAACGTCGTTTTTCGGTCCAAGGAAGATGCGGAAGATCGCCTTAACGACCTTGTCGCTATTGACGGTAATGTGAAAAGTGAAGGGCTTGTGGTTGAGACGGTATTGGCGTGCCTTGATCAGCACCGATTGCGCTTCTTTGTGACTGCGCACAGACACGGCATTGCTGATCAATGATTCGAAATGATCGAAGAATGTCGTTAGCTTGTCGACGGTGACGGATTCGACTTTCACACCCGGGAAAACGAGTTCCTCGTGCGTGTATTTCGGCAAGTGTTCTTTGTATCTATGAGAAAATAATCATAATGAATAATTGATTTTAAGATTCCTTACTAAAATCGTATTGGATTGAACTTGGATTTCGCGAAGTCATACCTCATCCAGTAAGTGACAATATTTTTGCATATTCCGTAGAACACGGGATCTCTCAAACGGGTGCTTAACATGTCGAGAGCGTTAGGAACAACGTGACTTTTGGTGGTGGTGGTGGTGGTGGTGTGTACCGGGCTTACGCCAAAAACTTTCCTGTACAATGGATCTATGTGTCCGTAATACGTAGGATTGACAGAATCGGCATTACCATGGATAACATTGCCGAGATGATTTAAACCGTCCACAGTCTCGTAAATGTTGATATGTTTGCCATTCACGTCGACGAGAATACCACTATCGATGGCGTTGGAGATGCGAGCATGGTAGTCGTTCAGAGCCTGTAAGATAATGGTAGAAAAGTTATATAGTTAATGATTTAGTTAATTCATAATTCGATTTGTAACAACATCGTCATTAACAAACTCGCTATTTTTCAGACAACACAAACATCCAAAGGATATTTTTTGGAATATTCTTTCAATATTTTTTGGACATCTTAGTTTTGATATTTATACTAATCGACGAGGGAATGCATTGCTGACCTGGACATCCTTGTGCGCGTGAAGAGGGATCTCAAAACCGACGGGACGTTGTGGAAACGACTGACCGTTGGGATGCTGCATCATCGGATAGTAACCCGGAACGATAGGTTTGTTCACATCGACATAATCGACCTCGCCGAGATCGTTCGACAGTCTCTCCAGATAATAGCGATTCAGCAGCTGTTTGTGCATGTACAAGTACAATTCGCCGCGAATGTTCTGGGGCATGTTGACCTGAACGCTGTTCATCCAGTACGGGAAATCGTGGGAGCTTGCGAGGTAGAAAGCATTCAAACCGACATCCTCGAGTAAGTAGCTTAATTTTTGCTGTTCCTGAACGTGGGAGTGCACTATATATGAGCCAGTGTAGTTGACAGGAATATAATAATGATCCACACCTCCGATCGTTTTCCTTAAGCCAACTGTAGAACCGAACAGATTTAATTAATATTTCACTGTAATAGCGTTCTTATATTTGCCGGTTGATTAAAATAACTTTAATAATGAAAAAAGAAAATATATAAAATATTTATTTCTAAAATAGATAAACAGCTTTTGCTTTAATCTTATATTTTATTGTTAGCATACTGATAATTAATCAATACTGATAACTAATGCATTAAAAAAGAACGTAAGATTTTGACGAAAACAGTACGTAATTATTCTTTTGAAGAGCTTTAATTTACATTTGTTTTTAAATAAATTTAATTAACTTAAATATTAGAGAAGCTTAGACAAAGATTATTTATTAATATATATTATTTTATTCCTATAATAAAATAGAATAATTCAAATTTAAGAATAAAACAAAATAAATATTTGGTTTAATTAACTAACCAGATTGTGTGTCGCCCATTGCGACACGATAGGCCTTATGTATGACCTCCTCGTTGAAGAAGTACTGCGGGAGCACCTCGTAAGCGGGGGGCAGACGGATGTTTTTGGTGTCCGGGCGATGCAAGACGACAACGCTCAACACGTAAATGTACATGTATTCGTTCACGTGGAAGCGCATCCATACGGCAGTATTATAAAAAGTGTCAAAGTCCTTGGCGGTATGGAGGACGCGGAACAGGTTGACGGCTTCCTCATACTGTTGGGGTACCCTCACGGAGAACACTTCTCCTCGCGGGAGCAATCCATGCTGCAATCGCTGCAGCAACTCGGTCACCGCTGCCTAGAACAACCAGACCACGGTATGAATTACAGCATCGCTCTACTAAATCGGAATAAACTATTACGGGATTTAACTTCTCGTTCAATATAAAGTAGGTAAGAAAGTGTCTTTATTCATTAACGTACATTTTGAAGATGGTTCTCCCTTTCTCGAGTTAATAAATTTTGTTATAAGGAATTATACCGTATTAACAATTATTAATATACATCTATATACAAAATATATTTTTATAATGTATATGTGCATATATAATTTTATTATACATATATATATATATATATATATATATATATATAAACAAAAAAGTAATTATATTTTTTAATGTAATGTAATTGTATGTCTCTAATTGTGCTACGTTTAATACCTGATCTGTGAAGGAAGAGATGTTGTCTACGAGATTGAAGGATCGCGCCTTTTGGTAGAGCTCCGGATGATAGACAGTCGGCTGATCAACATGCCAGAATAGCTCGTAGATGTTCTTCTGCTTAGTCAGGTATGATTTGTCGGCGGTGTGGGTGGGCACTTGCGTGGCATGAGCCAGGCACGCAGCCGTCAGGAACAAGGCGATCACTTTCATCCTCATGCTTGCTTCGCGAAGGATCGGCTCGCAGCATCTCCCGCGAATTGCATTATATACTGTTCTGTGCTGAGATAAAAAAAGTTCGGGGTACATGATTATGGCATCCCGAATGAAATAACCAGCGACAATGATAACCGGTGACCAATCTTTTCGTTGTTTGTGTAATAATTATCTTTATATTGATAATTTTCTCTACCCTTTGACATTTCACAAATCCGAGATTTGTATTTTTCATATTATTATCGTTTGTTTTGCATTATTTGTTTTATTTAAAAGTAAAACAATTCGCGTTTTTCTCGAAATATTTTTTTGAAGTATATCTTGATTCATTCAGGATATTTTTATGGATTAAAGTTTTCATAAAATAAAACGAAATTGAGGTAGATTACACAGCAAAATTTTGCGATGTAATCTTTTGATAATAAAATATATTATACGCACTATGATTTGCAAGCTAATAACTTTCCTCACTTATAAAGGTCATAATTATTCATAGGAATACTTTTCTCGCAAGTCTTAATATATATCTATATATATTATACGCAAAAGTTATCCCAAACAGATTTATATACATAAAAAATTGCAATAGTAACAAAAATTACAATAATACATATAAAGGCTAATTTCAACAGCAAACAATTGATTTTACATTAATAATGTTTTTTCAAGTAATTGAGGGAGAAAAAGATATTTATATAAAAAAGATTTATATTGAAAATTTTTCAGAATAAAAGATAGATATCTTTGAGAATATTCATATCTTTAAGAATATATTTGTATTAATAATTAATAAATAATAATCATTTTAATTATGTAAAAACTTCTTGCATACGATATAATACGATAACAAATGTGATAATACATTTGCAATGCATTTTTAACTTTTTGTGATTAAATATCACTTTGATAAGCTATCACCTAAGGGTTATATAATAAATTATTTTTGCGAATAAAGTTATTTTTGAACAAATTTATCTTATTTATTTTTAATATAAATGTTTACAGATATAAATAATTTTTTTACAACCAATTAAAATTTACAAAATTTTGTAGTATGAGTTCTACAGGCAAAAATATATGTCTTTAATTTCTTCATTAAATTTTAAATAAACTTAAACAGAATTTGTAAACTTCAAGATTAATTATAAAAAGATATTTATAATTAAATGTTAAAAAATTATTGCGAGTGATAATATCAAGATAATATCGACAAAACTTTTATTGTGGAAGAATTGCTCGACTAATTAATTTTTTAATCGAAGAAAGATTGAAGAACCTTTATAAAGAATAAACAAGAGAAAGAATATGTGTGTTTACACAAAATAATATTTTAGTATTAGTCTTAATATTTTATTAATAACTAAATTTTAAATTAATATATGAATAGAGATTATTATTAGCATTTGTATAATGTAATATTTATTTCTATGACATATTCTTTTTTTAGTAAAAATGTAAAAATCTATTTTAATCTTATTATAAAGTCGCTTGTGATTTTAAGAATAAATTTTTGTTTAAACTTTACCTAAAAAAATCTATTGACATAAACGTGAGATGATAATCAAGCAACCAAATATAATTAATAACATTAAATCTAAACATTAAATTCGCCAAAATAATGCCTAGCTAATCAGTATATGTGCTGTATAATAGTTTCAATATATTTTCAGTGATATTTTTTTGATATTATCATTATTTTTTTCTTAATCTTTCAATTTTTGAGCTACAAAATACAAGCCACACATATAAATTGTTTCCAAATTTTAAAAAATTAATAAATATTTTAAAAATATTTTTTTGAAAGATATATCAAATATTATACATTATATACATAATTAAAATTGATGATGAAATTAATAATTAAATTTTTATATGCAAATAATAAGAAAAATTGACGAAACATGAAAACTTCAAATAAAAAAAAATTAATTACGGTGCCACAAAACGTCAAAAGCTTTGCAAGTTAAAAGAGAAGGTATTTATAAAACGCGCGTATTATTTGGGATTTAAAATACAAGGAGAGAAGGAACGGATTCGCATAAGCATAAACATTTTTTCTCACGGGACACATAGTTTCTCAGTGTTCTTTATTGAAAGAAATATTTTGATTTACGTACCACATTCGAGTGATACACATGTAATTCCAAATGGTAACTGTAATAATGATGCTAAAATCTTTTCCGGAGAGTTCATGTAACTTAATTCGATAACTTAAAAGCTCATCGTTTTCTCGTTTTCCGTCATGTGATAGATGTACACATTCTTCATTAACATGTTCGGCTGGTTAAAGAACTTCCATGGGTACATCGGTCTGTCGAGCGGGAAGCCGAGTGGTTTTCCGTCCAGCATCAGTTTTCCAAAGATTGGCAGCTCTACGTTCATGATCTTGGTATCATCGAGCGTGCTCAGGTAGAAGAACATCTTGAATCGCATGCCTTCAGGTTTGCCCTTGGGCAGAGTCAGACGCTCGGGCAGAGTGAAAAGTTTCTCGTAGTAGACGAATGGTTCACCGCCACCCAGAGCTTTCTCCAACTTCTTATAGAACATATCGCTGGACATCATATCGGGCATGGTGTAGATCGAGTCTGAGCTGCGGCGTTCGATGGTGTTCATGCCTTGTCTCACTGAAAGAACAAACATTAATGGCGATTCCGAAAAACAAATAAAAAAGAAAGAAGAAGAAACCATCAAATTGCAACAAGACTTACGCGTTACGACAAAGTTATCCATCTCGATGAAATATTTGTAGTACTCGCGGAGATACGATAGATCCATCTCCTTGTGAACGTCATCGAAAGCAGGCCCGAGGAAGATTTTCAGCATGGCTTTAGTCTCCTTGTCACTGTTGATATTGAAGCGGTAGGTGAACGGCTTGTAGTTGAGGCAGTAACGGCGAGTCTTCACGCGTAACTTCATTCCTTCCTTAAAGCTCTCCACGGAAAGGGCATTGTTGATGAACGTGTCGCAATTGTCGAAGTAAGTCGTTAGTTTATCGATATTGACAGATTCAAATTTGATGCCCGGGAAGATTAACTCGTTCTGAGTATAAACCGGTGCATTTTTCTTGTATCTGTGAGAGAAAGACAAAAAGGCAAGTTAATTAAAACTTGAATATAATTTCAGGAAAATGGAGAAAAAACCGCACAAACAAACCTGAAGAAGTAAGTCATTATCCTCTTGATCAGACGATAGAAGCCTGGATCTCTCAAGTTGGTGCTGTAACATTGAAGAGCGCTCGGGATCACCTTGTTCTTGTCTTTGTAGTCAACGTTGAAACCGAGGATATCCCGGGCGAGAGCGTCGTACATTCCGTAGAAGCGTTGGTTGCACGAATCCACGTTACCTTCGATCAAGTTCGCGAGGATGCTCAAGCCCTCGGGAGTGTAGATGTTGACTTGCTTACCATTCTTGTCGTACACGTAACCGAGATCAATGGCGTTCATGATACGCATTTCCAGAGCCTCGATATCCTGTTCACGAGATAAATTTAAGATTAAATAAGTGAAAAAATAAAATAATTACATCGCAGAAATGAACATATGATAAATAAATGACATGACACCTTCAGATATTTGTATTTATAAAACGGCACGTTTGAGTAGCGAGAGCGTTGTGGCATGACTATTCCGTTGTTGTACGTCAGGGTCGAATAGTAGCCCGGGTAGAAGGGTTTATTCCAGTCAAAGTCCTCGATATCGCCCAAATCATTGGAGATGCGTTCCAAATAGTAGCGACTCAGCAATTGCTTGTGTTTGAAATAATAGAAATAGCCGCGGAAATATTCCGGGATCTCTAAATCCTTCATGTCGAGCCAGAACGGCATCACTTGACGGACATAATAGTAATAGGTGTTCAGTCCAACATCCTCCATAAAATAATCCAATTTGTATTCGTTGTCGAGATAGGGCTTGACAAAGCTCCCGGAATAGTTGGCGTAAATTACGTAGTTGTCGACGTTATCCATATTGGTAGACATTCCTGTTTGCGTAAAAGAGACATTTATTTGTGTATAATTTTGTTAATTAAATATTTTTGATTTACAGGATTGCGATGTGACTTACCGCGCATCATCTTGATATCGTGGGCCTGCTGGATTACATCGTTATTGAAGTACAGATTGGGATAGATCTCATAGGGGGCCGGCAGTCTCATATACTTGCAGTCGGGACGATAGAAGACAGCGATGGTGAAGGCGGATGTAAAGACGCCGTCGTTGAGGTGGAGACGCGCCCAAGCCGCGGTCTTGTAGAAGGTCTGGAAGTCCTTGGCGCTGTAGAAAAGTTTGAAGAGAATCTTTACCTCTTCGCGGTGTTCCTCATAATACGGCGAGTAGATGGCATTACGACTAAGCGTGCCGGTTTTGTACAGATACAGGAACTCCTGGACAATAAACTGCGAGAAAAATGGAAAGTGAGATTAATGAACAATGATGTATGCAGAAATTTGGAGAACAAAAAACAGGATATGCTTAAAGGACATCATTGAAATTGAAATTTTTTAGCCTTTTAGACATTTATCTTATCTTAGAAAGTAGACATCTTCCGTTTTCAAATTAATTTAAGCACCTTGTCGTTGTACATGTCGATGTTGCTCTCTATGTTGTAATTGCGGCCAATCTCGTAGAACTCCATATCGGTGAGGGTGTTTTGCTTGACGAAGAACATCAATTCATAGATCTTCTTCTGCTTGTGAAGGAAGTCCATGTCGGCGGTTTTACCGGTGATGTGCAATCCCTCCGACATGCATAGCGCCGCTAGCGCTAACAACAAGAGCTCCTTCAGCATCGCGCTCAGCCTTCGATGTCTCCACGTAAGTCTCAACTACCTCTGCAAGTCAGCAGAGGAGAATGGATAGCTGACAGTTGGATTGTTGCCGGCTTTTATACCGGTAACAGTGTGATTTCGTTATAATCGGCTGACCTGAAGTCGCGACCTGCTCAGACCTGCCTACGTTTTGTTCGTTTTCTCGCGTTTTATCTACATTTGCATTTCGTACCTTCCGATCAGACACAGCCATCAGTTGCTCTTGCTTGTGACAGTGATCAAGAAATCGAATAGTTCAGTGCAAAATCGATAAAGAAATTAAATCATCTCTCGGTTTCAATTTGACAATTGTAATTTGAATTAATAATAAGAAAGCATTATAAGAGATTTTGTCATGATGCTTAGCAAATCAATCAAAATGATTGAATTGATTATTAATCAACAATGTTAATTAATATCATCGTCATAAAGTAATGATTAATAACATCTTCAAAAATGAAAGATTACAGCAGACGTAGATTCTTTAATTCAATTTTTTTTCAATTCTTGAGTTCTGAATGCTTTAATAAAAAATTTGATCCCCCTTCCCCTCTGTCACATTTTTTTTTGATATTTAATGTCTTGATGCATGTCGTGCCGAAATTCTGTTATTTTACCAAAGTCTATAATCATAATTAAAAATAAAGAATAAAGATTTATTATTACAGCAATAATTTGATTGATTCTCACAAAATTTTGATTGCTCGTAACTTAAAAGAATAATATTTTCAGTGAAATCTTTCTTCTTATTAGATATTCAACCATACTTAGACATACATACACACATCGCAAATCTAAATTTTATAATTTTGTAATTAAATACTTGCATATAAAATTATAAAAGATGATTACATCACGTGTAATCGTGTAAAAATTAAGTCAATTAAAAATTTGTAACAGAAATCGCTTTATCTTCATTTACTTAATTGTTATGTTGATGTTTTTCATGTCTGTGTTTTGCTTTGCGAGCGACTATGATAACGATTACTTGACATGATACCTTTATTTTCTTGGGTGAAATTCCTACGTAAACATGATTACATTAATAATAAAAGAAACGGAACTGCTCTCTCTCTCTCTCTCTCTCTCTCTCTCTCTCTCTCTCTCTCTCTCTCTCTCTCTCGGTCTTGCAATTGTAATATTCCTTATCACTCAGATATATAAGACGTCTCAGGTTCATCTCATTTTTTTTTTTACACGATTACAAGATTCTTTCAAGAATTTTTATTTTTCTTAACGCAATAACATGCCATTGCAGGATATCGATAATTCTATTAAATCTACAGATTTTATAAATTAAACTTTACAAAAATATTAATACATAATAAAAGTTTATTCTTTAAGCAATTTAAAACAAAATCAATTATCAAAATTTTAAATTTAGAATTAATTTCAATAATATATAATATAAAATTTAATTACTTTAATCTTATGTAGAAAATATCTTATAGAGAGAATCTTTATTAAAAAATGCGTGCGCGCGCGCGTATATATAAAAAATATTAGATAGACAAGAGTATTAAATAAAAAAAAACCGTTTTAAAAAAGCATCAATTGAGCATTATTTGTTTTAAAAAATGTCAATACAAATTAATTATTAACTATATCGTGGACCAAAAGAATTTCTCTTCTTCTTCTATGAGTCTTGAAAGTACATGAGAATACATCTTATTCTTTTTAAGTTGTCTGCACAGTTTGTTTCTAATTAAATTAATTAAGATTATAAAATGTTAAAAATTTTTAACAAAAAATAATTTTAATGCAAAATAAAAATCTAAAAATATCTGAAAGGACAATTATTTACTGTACATTATTCTTATATCTATAAAATGTTCATATTATTTTTATAATAATCACAAGAACACGACAAAGATCACTAATATTATTTAATAATTATCAATAATTGCACACTTTTTTAAAAAAACAAGAAAAGATTACATATAAATATGTAAGATGTAATGAGAGAGAACGACAAGGCAGTGGCATAAGTGAAAATGATGGAGATAATTACAAATGATGTCGTAATCAATAGATGTGGAAAAGATTAGGAATTGTAACTCATAAATAAATATAAATCTACTAATATACATAATTTTCACAAAAAAATGCCAACAAACTTAAACATTTTGTTGATTTCTTCATTATTGGCTAAACTCTTCCAAGTTATTGGAAAATTACTAACTCGATCTCCAATTGTTCAGTAATAAATCATCGATAAATACTTTTTATTGAGAAAGAATGTTTCTATCTTATAAATTGGAATATTTACGCATGTTTAGATATCTATTATAAAGGTATCAATACACATACTTGACGACACGCGCCATTTTATCGCACGACCGGCCAGTCTTTCAAAGTTTATCAAGTTTATCGAGCCTTCTCGTCAAAATTCGATAATTATTTGCCGGATGATTTAAAGTCCCTCGTAAATAACAGAATTTATGTGATGACGCACAAACAATTTCCACATAGGCTGCATAAAATGAGTAAACGAGAGATTATGTGAATACTTATATTTTTCCTTTACATAGAACAATTCATTCTTAGTGGTACAAACGTGATTACAATATTAAAGTGAAAAAAATAAAATGCACATAATTCTAATGTATTTCTCCGAAAAGACTTAAAAAAATTTTTTTTAATAAAAAATTAATAACTTCGATTTTAAATAATTTTTGAACATCTGGCAGAAAAAAACGTGAATTGTTTTATGTATCTTAGTGAGTATCAAATTACGAGTGATTCAATACTATTAAAAAAAAAAGCAATTTAATGTTATCTAATTAACAATAAGTTATATAACTTAGTTATATATCTAAGTTATATAACTTAGAAAATATAACAAATTTTCACATTTATATTTATTATTCATATTATAAAAAACGCTGTTTAATTCGTCGATCTATGGCAGAAAATATTATCAAAAGTTATTAAGAACTTAAAATAGAGAAAACATATTACACATATAGAATATTTTTTTTAAAAACAGATATATTGATACACAAACAATATGACTTATACAATGAGCCGTGTTATAAATCCTAAACTTTATTTATAAAAAATACTTTAATTTTATTTTACATTATTTTTTATATTCAAACATGTAATATCTTTATTAATAAATTGATATTTATTGTATAATAAAATATATACGGAAAAGCACTTATTTCTTATTAATTATAAATATGAAAAATATATTCTAATATTTTATTCATAGAAAATTAAGTGTACAATGATGGTTATTGTAAAATTATTAAAGCATGTCATATATTTGGCTTTTTCTTAGATGCATTTTATATAACAGCAAAAATAAAAATTCCAAAAGAAAGGAGTATTACTTTATACAGCAATATCTTACAGTCTTTCCCATTGAAGATGACAGGCAAAGCCATTACTGAAAGGAATAATTGTAATATAAAAGGCGAAACTCTATTTATTTCTTTTTTATTATTAACGTTTATATATAATGTTGTTGACAACAACCGTTCCAATTTTATCAACAAGTAAAAGTTTTGAACAGAATAATATTACAAAAAGAAATCATTTCATTAATGGCCAACATTATATTCTTGAAATAAAAATTTTATTATTATTTATTTCATTTAGTATTTCCTTATCAAAAAAATATAAATGTTATTTTTCAGGCACATGATCAGTAAAAACTATCTTATTTAATGATTTTTTTATTATAATCTAATTCTTAGAAAAAAAACCAGTTATGATTTAATTGATTTTTTAAGTTTGTTTTAAATAAACTATAATTTGTGATAAAAATTTATAATTCATATTTATAATTTTATATGTCCGTATAATATAAAAAGAATTAAAGAGAGGACAGACATACAAAAAATATATATTAGAGAATATATATATATATATATATATATTCTCTGTATTATTACATATCTTAATTTATATATATATATATATATATATATATATAAATTAAGATATGCACAATACAGAGAAGATCACAAGTGAATTCTGTCTTGAATACTGTAGCAAATTAAAAATCATTTGAAATAAGTTTTATGTTTGCGGCCTTTAATGAATTAATGATTAGATAAGTTATTCTGTTATTAACCAACATTGAATTGAATTCAGCTATGCATAGACTCATTGTCATCCATATCATCACTCTCGGACTTAATGCTCTTGATATCTTCTTCATCCTGTTCATCTTGAACATCTTGATCTGACATTTCTTCCCAATTGTCGTCGGATTCGCTGCTCAAATCAACATCGTCTTTGTCAGCACCTTCATCTGACGAATCTGCATATACATTTTTAATAATGTGATAATGGTTTATTTAAATCAGAATATTTGTTTTGAATTATCAATAAACTAACCTGGATCTTGATAAACGAGCAAGCTCTCCTCCATTATGTCCTTATTGTGTTCCTCATTAGCTTGAGATATTTGTCCCGTTATGAGGGAAACTCTGCCTCTTAATCTTTGTACAGCCGTCAAAAGCATTAACTTTGCGTCAATAAAACTTAAAATAGGGCTGAGGGCCTCCGTAATATCTGGTCGCGACATCAAGTGCGCCGCGTGAGTTGTGATTAAAGCTTGCAACCACATCACCGCTATCTTACTCCTAAATATAGATAAATAAATCGTTATTTTAATTTATAGAAATGTTTTAATAAAATTAGATATAAATTTTGAACACTCTCACAAAAAACAAGAGAGATTTGTATATAAAGAAATAGAGCATAATATAATTACACATATGTTTTGCCTTGCAGCATAATGGTTAGCTCCTTGAGTAATGGCGTTATTGCTTGTACTGGTAATTTAGCGATAGTATTACGAATTACAGTTTCGTTTTTTGTGAACAACACCGTAGTCAAAATAGTTTTATCTTTGCTGTTCAATGCTTGCATCAGTAATTGTGTCATATTAGCTCCTTTCGTCGGTATCCTTCCTGGTGTGTTCGCATCTGCATTCAAACTAAGATTTTCCAATCTATCTTTTAAGAGTAATTGAGAGCCTGAACTAGTTCTATTTCTTTTCGATGTCGGGACTCCTATTCCTATAACAGTAAACATTTTTCTATCTTTTATTCTTTTTATATATTCTTTTTTTATTCTTGTTCATCATTGATTGACATATTGTAATTGATCATTTACTCCCATAATAAACTGTAAAAGGGAAAAAAGAAAGAAAATAAAAAATATAATTATATGACAAGTTACCTGGTGCAAGATATTTAACACCTTCTTCTATTGAAGTAGATTTTACTTTAGAAATTGTTTCTTCTTTTCTTTCTTTAGATTTTTTTGTATCCAACTTTTCCGATCTGACCAAACATTGCACTTTGTCTGAAAAGTCGGGCGTAACTTTTTCAAATGTCAAGTTCAAGTAACTACCATACATCAACAACACTTTTTCATCCTCAGTTAGATGGCCTGCTAAAATAGGAATCTGTTGAACAGTCTCCTTCTGATTGGCATCTGCTGCAACCGCAATGTTTAGAGATGGTTTTAATGGCTTTGTATGGCCATTTGGTTGATACTTGAACAGTTGCGCTTGACCCGACCGAGTAGTAGCCAATACAACTTGTTGCGATTCTTGCACAACAACTGTAGAAACAGATGTAGCTTCATCTTGCATGGCTAATGTTGCCATTGATGCTTTGTCATTTTTATGCTAAACAAAGTCAAAAAGCAATTTAATTTTAAAATTTACATACTTTACAATACTCAAGAAAATTGAGATTTTTAATTAAACCTGAGATGAAAATCTTTGCAATAGAACAAAATATTTATTTGAGTTTTTTTATTGCAATTTTTCATTTTCAAAATTAAATGTTTTTTTATAAATTATAATCCTGTTAAAATAAGCTCCCTGCTTAAAATTATGTAAGGAATAAACTCTTGTTACTTATATGCATTTCAAAAATTTAATTTAAAAAACTCTTGACGCATTGCTACTCTTCTATCACAATTTTCTTCTTAAAATTAAAGCAAGGAGACCCCTAATATTTTGCTAGTCATAAACCACTGTATATGTATTGAGAAGTGAAATTAAATAAAACATACTTTGTCTAACGACCATACAGAGATGACCATCTGCACGAGCAGCGCTGATTAGGTAACTAGTTGAATCGTCTACTTTTACAGTGTGAAGAAAGGTGATGTGATTGGCATGTCCGGTAAATGTGCGAATCAATTGCTTCGTCGTCAAGCTCCACCATTTGATTATCCTCTCCGCGGACAGTAGAGACTTTCCATTAGCCGGAATTGCCAGGGCTGTGACTTTCGCCTTGCCCGATTTCCATTTACACTTGATCCCGTTCTCTTGTAGATTCCATTCCACAATGTGACAATCGTCGGCCGCAGTTATCAGTCCGCTGCATGTTGACCAGGCCATCGCCGTGATTGTGGACGAATGACCGTTCTCCAATACAACGCTGACGTGAGCGGCCGCTATGTCGTACAATGTGACTTTACCGCTAACCGAACCCATCGCCACCACAGGCTTGTGCTCGATCTCCTCCGAAATTGACTTTCTTTTGCGTCTCTTCCTCGACGTTGGCTTGAGAGAGACATGGAAGACATTTCATATATTACAAACTTGGGACAAGTGAATATTTTTAAAGAAAGAGGAAGTGTTTTCTTTTCGTTTCTTTCTTTCTTTCTCTAATACTCATATCAAAATCTAGAAATCTCATTGACGATCAGCGAGAAACTTGTTAAAGATCTCCTGATACACCAGAATACATGTTTTTAACATAACCTTTGCAAGATAATGGCGTGTAGGTAAAATTTAAAAGAAAGAAGAAAAAAACATAACGTATACAGGAAAAACATTCGTAGGGACAAGAATTGGAAATGGTCGTGGACTCGAAAGGGAATAGCGTGCGGCAACGCATAAGTAGGGCGAAAGATATAAAAGAAATAAGCCGCGTTTCAGAGAGCACATGGCGTGTTTTACCGATGCGTTGCCCGCCGATTGCTGGCTCACGAAGATCCATCCTACAACGCTGCACGGCGACGATAAATGTTGATTAGGTATATACTCGTGCTTTAATCGGCCGTTTGCGGTCTCCCAAATCTTCAACTTGCCGTCATTACCGCAATACGCGTAATATTGACCGTCCGGAGAGAAAGCGGAACAACAGACCGTGCTCGCCATCTTGCTTTGATAAGTGTATTGAAACGTATGTGTGGAATGTATCTGTAGTTGTCATCAGTGAGCTCTATAGTATATCCACAGTACAGTACAGTATGGTCGCATTCAGCGAAGAGAAAACCGCTTAGCAACAATTGAACGTGATTGGCTCTTACTTTTAGAACCAACAAATCAACGTCGAGTGTTGACTAGGCGATAACTAAACGCTTTCTCTGCTGAACGCAGGTATAGTACAGTACAGTATAGTATAGTATAGCATAATGTATAGTATAATACATAGACACTATAGAATATCACTACATTATAGGAGTTTATAACTGAAAATTCTTATTAAAATAACAATTATTTATGTAAATATATCTCTAATTATTGTTTTTTTATATTTTCTTAATTAAAGACTTATTTTAATAAATATAAAAGATTTGATACAAAAGTTTAAAGTATTATTTATAATAATTGATTTTATTATATCAATTATTGATTGCATTTAACATTTTTTGGTGACTACAAATACTAAATTTAATTTCCATTAGAGAAAGTCTTCTGTAGATGTTACTGTTGCTTCTATCAATAATCCAAAGTCCAATTCTGTAAGACTAGCTGAAAAATAAAAATTGTCTTACTAATGCCCTAAAGAAAATATAATGGATTGCATGAAGCAAGAATGTTGATGAATTAATTGGTACCTTTTGCAGTAAGCAAATCCAGAAAAGTATCTAATGGTGATAAACGATCTGCAGAAGGAAATGCTGCCAAACCTAGAACAATTTACAGGTATAATCAATCAAATCGTATTTATCGAAAAATTATTCGTATATTTGTTCTAAACTCACTATTATGATGATTACGATGTTGTAAAGTTCGACTTCCAGCTCGACTCTGGGATACTTCACCGCACAAAATATTAGCGGCATGTTCTCTGGCTCGCAGCATCAAGCTAACTGGATGCAGCCATTGATTCAAGAGTCTTTTTGCACGAGATCTCGGCAAGAAAGACAACAACTTCAACTTCTGTACGACATTTTCTTTTGTATCGCTTATATCTAAACAAAAAATCATCAGTTTACAGCAAAATGTCTGTGAGGTATATAATTTTCTACTTGAATTGCGCTTGAAGAAACATTCTTTATAAATACAGCAAATTTTTGTCGCAGATACATACCGGCTAGAATAATCTTGGTAACGTCAACTTGGAGTTCAAACACTGAACGTTCGACATATTGCAGAAACATCGAGTATTTAAGAGTGCGGTAACCGAGATAAGTAAAAAACGATGCGAATCCCTGTGGCGCCGGGAATGCGATGTTCTCTATTGCGTGTCTGTATCGTTGCAAGAGCATAAACAGCAACCATCGTCTTGCTTCGTCTAATTGATCTCTGTAAAAAGTACCATTATATAGAATAAGAGTATACAATATAACAATGAATTAAGTAAATGCTAACACAAGTTTCACTCTCTCTTTAGAAATCTGATAAAAGAAAATTCTAAAATATATAAATCCTATAAAAAAATTACAATTTACATTATTTTTATAATGAATCGAAATTGAACAATCAATTTAAAATTGTGTACTACAATAAAGATCATGTGTCTCGTACACGAGATTAAAGCCACGTTCTTGTTCGATTCTTGGATCAACGCCGGCTGCTCTGCAAAGTATTTGACATAATATACGCGAAGCTTCCAATTGCGCAGCCACATATCTCGTGGCCATGGCATGAACGTGTAACGGGGTACAAGAGCCTCGCGTATGCATATTCGATGTATGCGTGCCGTTTTTCAAAAGATACATGGAGAGTTCACGCAAATTGACAGAGACAATATGCTCCTGCTTCGAAGCGGTGCAACTTTCAGTTTCATTAAACGGTAAGCCCGAATCCAATTTGATGTTCCGATTACCCATGAAATCTCCAAGCGGTACTGCAACAAATCTATTTACATCATTGTTTATTGTTTATTGCAAAAAAAAAACATTTCTGAGAGATATTTTATTTACATAAAAATTTCTCAAATTACACAAGTTAAATGAGGTATATATATATATATATATACAATCTCATCAATTGTAGAAAAATAGTAACAAGCAAATAGCACAGTTTAAGAATTTGCATTACTTTTACATAACATATACATGCAATAGTTGTGCACAGAATTAGAGTACAAGGCGATTATGTTTACCCTCCGCTTGGAGACATTGGAGTGCTGCACCTGGATAAGGCTTCTGGTTGATAACAAGCTAATGAAACTAATAGTTTCTCCGCGATATGGCTAGGTTTGAATCTTAATTTATCGCCACCATTTTTATTCAATTGATCCCACAGCCTAGTCCATAGATCGCTACGATAAGGAACAAGTCTTTGCTGCGGTGATAGCAACATCACCGATGTGTTCCAAAGTTTCTCGTGGCTTAGTGTAATGTCCAAATCGTTCATTTTTATGTCAAAAGTCATATAATCCCCGATTGTAGTGACGGGCAACAGAGATAGCAATGGAATCGTATCAACGAGGAGATTCTTTTGCACTAGTGCGTAAGAGCCGCCTATAAGAATCTCTTGCATAAAGCGCGGGATGTCCAGCGAGCGCGGTTTTTCTGCGACAATAGACATTAATTCCGCGATAACCTCCGTATCGTTTTTATGACAGAGAAAATAATGGAGTATTCCCAGCCGAATCTCGACCGAGACCTCCTTGCGAAAGACTTCGATGAGAAAATCCGGAGAAATTGTCAACGGCACGAGATCCAAAGTAGGCAAGTCTATCGTCAGTATACTGCTAGAATTCACAAATGAATTGTTTCCATCCAAATAACCAACTTTGCTGTCCGAATTGTAGGAATTCTTTCTCGTTCCTTTGCTAGTATTGTCCAAGTCGAGTAAAGGTACCAGATAGGAAACGCGAGACGGTATCGATGGCGGTGGGCCGCATAATATGTGGCAGCAGGGCTCGTGATTTACACCGATCTCGAGAAGATGCGCGAACAGTCCCGGCACGAATACTATCATATGATGGCTCCCGTAGATCGCAAAAGTCGGTCTCATCAGTTTGGCGCGCGACCATGTTATACCCGGTATAACGCAATGGATTACGCAGCTGTGGTGCAACAGCGTCACCGAGTATGCAAAGTGCACTGTGTTGGACTCGTTCAAGGAGTTAAGTATGTGTTGCGGCGGCTGGACAGGTCGATAAAGATAGTAGTGACAAACGCAGACCATTCCCTTGGTATCTGATACTACTATGAGATCTAGGGAACAATCGTGGACTCGTAGAGGTATTACATCGTCCTCGTAAGTCCCGCAATTAGAGGACGGCGATAGTAGCGGTAAATTTAATGGAATATTCAGCTAAAAAGATACAATAAATGTTACGCTAATCATAGTGTATCATGCACATTTTACTACAAAGTTTAATTTAGCAACCATGTGTTAGATATATTAAATTTATTAGCATATTAATCAGCTTCTTTTATATTAGCAATATATAATATGTTAGTATTGCAAGAACACACATGTTTAGAAAGATAATTGAGATTCTTGTTATTGAAAAATACTCACCACTGTTTCATGAGGCAAATCATCATGAAATTGGAGACCACTGAGTGTCGGTTTCGAAGTCTTGGAATTATTTTCATCGTCATTCTCAGTAACTACGCTTGCGGGTATTCGTCGATGATGTATATGATAAAGAACTTGATTAATCATATCCCATTGAGCCCATATAAAGGTTTTTACAAGTATTTCGGATTTTAATTCTTTTATCAATCTTAAGTTATTTACAGATGTATCACACTGAACTGTATATATCATGATACCTTAAATATAATGCAAATTATGAAAATATGTCAAAATAATTAATATAATAAAGCACAGATTTATTGATTTGACATTTCAATTTTAAATTCTAACTATCTATTTTTACAATAATTGCAAAGTTCGATCAAAGTAAATAAATGTATGCAAGTGCTATACACCTGTTTGTATACTTTCAAATAGATTTTACTTACATTCGTGATGTATTAGCACCAAAAACTTATCTACATCAAGCTGTTCTTTCTCTCTATATAAAAATTGTATTCGCACTTGTTTAGACCTCTCTATCTCTAGATTATGCATTTTGGTATCGTCAGTTGTCAACTCAATGAGAAACACTCTATAAAATTCTCTGCAAAGTTCATCAGTTGCACTAACATTGTCTGAACAATGATTTTCACAGGAATCTTTTGTCTCCAAATTATTCTTATGTTTCGTCACATATCCTAATAAACTATGACTTTGGTTGACTGTAGCTTGAACAACATTTAATACTTCCGAAAAGCGGTATAATACCTAAATACATAATTAGTGACATTAAAAATTAAAGTGATATTAAATTATCTCTACACAATGTAAATAAAAATTTCCTTATTATTCTTACCTGTAATTTATTGTTAATCTGGTCGTAACGACCAATTACAGTATATGATGTATGTACATTGTTCTTCTCCAATTCCTCCACCCAACCAATAAGTATTGAACCATCTTTTTCCTGTCCCAGTAGCTTCCATTGTTCGGCTAAAAAAACAAAGAAAATTATCTCTTTTCCAGATAAGTTTTAAGATATCGTCGTTATATGAAATCATCTATAGAATTATAAATTCTTTCTTATTTTAAATATTCCCCAATATTCTTTTATATATATATATAATACATATAAAATATTTTTATATAATAATAAACTGTATATATCAATATTTTCTCGATGCATGTTGTATTTTCTATTTTTTTTTTTTTTTCTATTTTAAAATTATAATTTATTCATAGTCACCTGCGTTGGCATTTTCCGACAATAGTAAACATAATTTCGCTGCAAGATTTTCTATCATATCTATGAGAGAAATTATTTGTAAATAATATTTATATTCCAAGAGATCCTTTTCGATTGACGTTTACAATCCACAAGTAAAAAGCAGTAAAAAGTATGTATGCATATACACAAGTACTTTGATATTTCTATTTCCTCTATGTTTCTTGTCGTCTGCTGCTGTCTGCTGTTGAGATAAAGCACTGAATATATATATATATATATATGGCAATAGCAATGATAGCAAGATCTCGAGATTGATTCAGTGTAAATATCGAATTCATACAAAGCTTATTGAAGCCTTTTGATTGGTCAATCGTGTTAGTTACTCTAGGCACAATCGAGATGAATAGTTGTGTACAATCACACTGTTTCCAAATGATCTCTCCCAACTGGCTAACAGGGATCCGCAAATCCTATCGGATGCTATTCGCTAGAAGTTATGCTATTCTAATGATGATATGTTAGCAATCTAGTTTAATATAAATATCTATGGAATTGAGATAAATGCTCCAATCTCCAATATACCAATTCGGAGTTTCGGAGTTTACTCGTCACTTTGTCAACTGTCAACCCTTAAGAAGATAAAACTTCAAGAAAATTCAAAATCATAAAGTAAATAGAAGAATTATTATCTTGGAAATTGTGATACTACTACTTGAATAAGACAGAAATACACTAAAAAAGAAAAAGAGAAAGAAAAAGATGGTTACCGGACGTGCATTACATTTTGTATTCAAAATACCCGATCGTAGATTAACAATGAAATTTTACCGCGAAGTTCTTGGCATGAAGGTAATTTATAGTTTCCTTTTCTTTTGAAATAATTCAATTTGTTGATTATAATTTATCGGATTGTTTCTTCGCAGGTGCTAAGACATGAGGAATTTTCAGATGGATGCGAGGCTGCGTGTAATGGGTGAGTAATCTATCATTAGTCATAACCAATTATCGAGTAATAATAATTTCTAATAAATTTTTTATCTTTTTTTTTTTTATAGACCATATGCAAATCGTTGGAGTAAGACAATGATAGGTTATGGTCCTGAGGACACGCATTTTGTCATTGAATTGACATATAATTATGGAATCAAGGAATATGAAGCTGGAAACGATTTTAAAGCTATCACTATTTGTTCGAAAGATATAATTGAAAGAGCACGTTCCAATAATTGGCCAACGCACGAAGAAAATGGAAAATTTGTGATGCAAGCACCTGGTGGATACAAATATCACATAATTAATGAAGAAAATCCAACTAATAGCGGTAAAATATTTATTCCATAATTTTATTATTGCAAAAATATAATGGGAAATGATTTTTCTTGTTAGTGTACAACTAGTAATAGTATGTATAAGTTATACAAAGTTGTATAAAGTTGTTGTAATCAAAAAAATATATAATTATAATTTAATATCATATTTTTAACATAATTATTATCTTTCAAATCTATGTTGGTTTGAACAGATCCAGTAAAGAAAGTTACTTTATCCAGTTCCAATCTTGAACGTACCATTGCGTATTGGAAAGATATTTTGGGATTAAAGATATTTGATCGGAAAGATAAAACTGTATTGATGGGCTACAGTGAGGATCAGGCCAAACTTGAGTTTGAAGATATTGGTGAATATATAATTTATATATAATTTAATTATTTTAATTTTTTATTGAATTTAGTATTATGTAATTAATTCTGTATTGTTAGGTACTGAGGTTAATCATGCAAAAGCATATGGACGTATCGCTTTCTCTGTACCATTGTCAGAGCAACCAATGATTCAGAAAACTATTAAAGAAAGTGGAAATAAAATCTTGACTGATCTTATAACTTTAGATACTCCAGGAAAAGCTTCAGTAAGAGTTATTATTCTCGCTGATCCAGTAAGTACTTGTAATATAGTAAGTAATTGTAGTGTTGACAATGTATGAATATAAATCTGCTAACTATGTTTCCAGGATGGACATGAGATCTGCTTTGTAGATGATGAAGGATTTAGGCAATTATCAGTACCAGATTATCCAAGCGAAGCAATTTTGGACAGATTTATCCAGAAGGAAGTATCTGCTACAACAGATAATGCATAAATAATTACTTGCTCTTTCATCTCTTCTACAGTATTTTTTTATTTCTATTTTAAAAAGATTAAATATATGAAACATTAGTGGTGATGGAATGCTAATTGCAAGGAGATTTATATTTAAGCATGATGCAGAAGATCTAAGTAAAAAAATGTAAATATGCAAATAAGAGAAATTTGTTTTGTTAAATTTTTTTTTGTAATAGATTGTAAAAAAGATAAAATATTAAGTACTTTTATATATGTATATATTTATACTTATATTATGATGTTAAATTAAATTTTACTGCACAAACATCTGCTATTGAAGTTTAATTTATTTAATAGAAATAGAAAGTTCTATATGACTAGAAAATATAATTTTTCGTAGAAATAGAAACTGTTGATAAATGAAACCGCAATTACTGTAATATCAGCATTTATCAGTTTTGATTAGACAGCGAAGATTTAATTGTATTGGTGAGTGGTCAAAAGGTCAACATAACGTAATTCTTTAATGTGTCTATATCGTTTCAAGAAAGACGCAATACAGATACTGAGAAAAAAGGCTGATAAACGAAAGAAAAATGTATATATTTATCATTCCGACGTACTAAGTACGTCAGTTTCATCAAATCGTTGACTATTGTCACTTCCATGTAATACAATGGAAATTCGAATTTTATTATTCTTTTTTCTTCTATCTTTTCTTATAACCGGTGAGTATAAAAGTATATTTTTACAGTAAATAATTCCATATGTATCAATACTTTTATTTATTAATGCTTTTCTTTTTCTAACAGATTAAACTTTATAAATATTATATTATTACATCAATGATAATCTTTCAGCATACATTATCTTAAATAATTTTGTATCTCTTTATAACTTTCAATATATCTTAGCTTCTCAATACGTCTTCACTTTTTTGGTAATAATAATAATGTTTATGTAAATTTATTGTAGACATGAACATATTGTTTTTTAGATGATGTTAACGCAAAGAAAATTGGATTCTCTTTCTCGCGAGGTTTCTCGTCGCGAGGTTCCTCATCGCGAGGTTCCTCGTCGCGAGGTTCCTCATCGCGAGGTTCCTCATCGCGAGGTTCCTCATCGCGAGGTTCCTTGTCGACCGGTTTCTCGTCACGAGGCTCGTCATCGCATTCCTCGAGCGGGCATACTTCATTTGGATCTAGTTCAAGCTCTACTAGCTATGGAAGTTCAGCAGGGCGTAAATTAGGATCAAGCTCGACCGGAACTTTATCAAGTGAGTATATGACACGAGTTATAGGGATGATAGAGAAATTATATGTTGTATGTGATATTAAAAATTCCAGATCCGACTTCACATCAGCAGAATAAAGACATGTCCACATCTATTTTACATGCTGAACGAGGAGGTGCTAGTAGACCTCGTAAGTGTAGTGATAACAAATATGTAGAGTAATCGTGAAATTATTTTTCATTGAACAGTATATAATATGAATATTTTTTTTATGTGCCAAGTTCAAACAAATTCCGCACAATCATCTAGTCAACCATTGGTACCTCATAGCAATGCAGGTATACATAATATACATAGATATACACACATATACATACATATATTACATATATATTTTATCTTATTATTTATAACAAGTAGCATATAATTTACTAAACCTTTAGTATGCTAAAGATTTATATTTTATTTTATGTCTGTTTTTACACGTGCTTTTATGCGTTCTTTCTCTATTATTGTATATAAAAGATAATATATTTTGTTTGTATTATATTCTGTTTTATTAGGAACTAACTCTGGGAGTCAATTAGGAAAACCAGGTTTGGTAACAGAGAATAAACAAACTGCTGTACCATTTAATCCATCAGCACCCTATAATCCATCAGCACCGTATAATCCATCTGCACCATATAATCCATCAGCTCCATCAGCTGATCATTTATCAAAAGTTAATGTGGTACCTTCGCAAAGTCATGGTATGTCTTCTTAATATCTTTGGCATGAGAATTTGATTTTCAATTTTTAAAAGGAGATAAAATTAAACTAAACTCTTGAGAACTTATCTTGATATGAAAATTTTATTAGTTGTGTGTAATTATTTATTTAAATATAATATATAAATTAAACAAATAATAAATTATAACAAATATATAAATATAATTAATATGAATGTAGTGTAAAATTATAATTTTTAATTATAATATATAATATAATTCTTTTGCAGTTTCGACATCTCTTGGTCAACCAAATGCGCCCTACAATCCGTCACATGGAACTTTACATAATAATCCTTCGTGGAGCAATCCGCATTTCAATCCAAGCCAATCACATCCGACTCCTACTAATATCGGATTCAAAGATCATCTACGTCCAACTTCAATGCCCTTTCCTTCGTATACTCCCGTTCCGCCTTATCCACGTATAACTAATCCTATTTCTGGTTCCAATCCTCCTTATCCAATTCATTCTATGAATCAACCTCATTCCACATACAATCCTAGCCATTTAATTCCCAGTCAAATCGGACATCCTTCTAGTTACCCAGCGCATATTCCACCACCTGTACCAGGTACATTCGGAAATCCTTACTCTACGCATCCGGTTGGTGGGACATATGGTCCAGCCGGACATAGCTACTATCCTCAACAACACGTTCTGGCGCAACCGGCGGCGCAACCATATATACCTGGACAAACCGTCATAATGGTTCCTGGTCAGCAAGACAGCGGTAGAGGCTTCGGTCAGATGGTGAAAGAGGCACTCGTGTTTTCCACTATTAACGCTGGCGTGAATAGGCTAATAAATCCGCATCATCATTACGTACCTGATTATAGCAGACCAGCGAGCCCTAGTACAACTGCGAGCGAAACGCATATAACTTATAATAATCATTATTTTAACACTGCTCCTCCAGGCAATACTCCTTCGGTACCAGCTTCGCCGAATGTACCTCAGGGAAATGTCCCAATTACATATCCGGCTAATTATCCAAATCCGGTGTACAATCCGGCTATTACTCCGGGTATATCAATTCCTACGATTACCGGGAACAACGGTAGCGTAGTATATCCAGCTAGTAATGACTCTTCTGTGAATACGGCGAATACTAACAATATGGGAGGTCCTCCTAACAGATTTCCCGCTGGTAACACAATAAATGATCAAAAAGGACCCGATCAAGAAACAACCATTTATTCTCCTCAATACAAAATATCAGACAATGATCTATTGATGTTGACTGAAGAGTTGTTTGCGAAACAAGAAATCAATATATCGAAATACTTGACAATCTATCTTCAGAATAAATCCGAAAATGTAACCGATATAGCTAAAGCACCGTAAGTTTCATGCTTAGATCAGTTTCAATGATTATTCAATATATTATTACATATACATCATAACACTTTCAAGTTTTATTCATGCATTTTTTTTTCTGTTTAGATTAGTTTACGCAGAACCAGAGGTCTACGATTATCCGACAATCCTTGTTATTCGAGCGCTCTATGACAATTACGAGCACAATTCCACTGTGAAAGAAAATCGAACGCTTGAAAAACGAAAGAAAGAGGATCTTCTGTTGGACGTGTTTATGAGCACGAATGTATTAACTAGAGCTATGCAATGGTTGTCAGATCGAGGTTTTATGGATCCGGATGACTTCGAAAAAAAGGACACTCTGCGACATATCTGGTTTAGTCAATTCGACGGCGCCACTTCAGGTTTCGAGCGAGTATTCACATCTGAAAGATACGGCGCGGATCTTCTTGGTGTGCAAGATTGGATCTATTTTAATTATCAAGAATCGAAGGGACGTATTGATTACATGGGATATGTCGATACCTTGAAACTCGGCGATGTAAGTTTTATCATATATATAAATAGACGATGCAATTTAGAAACTACACATACACACGGTTTATATAAAAACATAAATACGATGTACTGTGATGAGCTTTAACGTTTACAGTAAAAATGTATAATATTGGTTGTAATTTATGTTATATATGTATAACTTACTGCATTTATTTTTTTCAGAGAGCCTCGTTATTGAAGTTAAATTTTAAAATGGATGATATTATTAGACCGAACGCGACGATATTCATGGGCACGCTTCCCGAGCTCGAAATGTCCTTATATACTATATGCTTTTATGCCAGACCGAATGATCTATGTCCCGTTTCTCTTGGTGGAACTAAGTTTAATATTTTCACGCATTCATTTAGATATTTTGGGAAAGACCTCATAGATCTTGCGCTTCCAATTTTTTAATTCTATATTATATAACTAAATATGCGCCAACGTGATAATAGAAATTATCGAATATATATAATAATATATATAATGTATGGGTATAATTTTAAAATAAAATAAATATAATATACTAATGTAAAAATTATTGAAATATGAATAAGAAAATAAATTTTTATTAATACTTATTCTTTTACAATACTACAATCTTTATAATGAGTATGTATAATGAAAATGAATATGTATATATTAGAATTTTAATGAAAATTTTTGCTGCGTCCTATATATGTATAAATAAAATAAAAATATTTCTTTTATAAACGAAAATAATGTATTATTTCTTATTTTAACTTCTAAATGCACGGTCATTAATACCCATTAACTTTTTCTTTTCTCTTTTAATATTTAAAATGTGACTATTCATTTCTATTTGCTGCTTAAAGAAAATGTAAGTTTTCTAAAAAATGTGTAAAGAACCCAATATCAATCTTATATTTTGTAAAGTCTAATATATAACCCTTATATCTTATTTAGAGCAGATCGAAACTTATTTTAAGTGTTATAAAGATGTTATACTAATTTTACAGAGACTTATGGCGTTTTCGAATCATGAATTCTTTTATTGGCAGAGACAATGACGTCATTGCATTGACATGAATTCATGATCTGAGTTGGATTAACCCGTCCATTAGATGTTTGAGAGTTAAATATAGATATTAATAGTGAGATATCATTTATTGTATTTTGTAAAATGACGTATAATCTTATTTTGGAAAATGATTGTGCCCTTTATTTCACTGGGATCTCTTCAAGGATGCAAAGTTCAATTTTTTCTGAAATAGAATAATATCTGTTCAAGTATTTGCGTGAAAAGTAAAATATTGTAGAATACAAAAAATAAAATATTATAAAGTACAAACACTTAATTTTAAAAACAAAAGAATAATTTTGTAATTTTCCGTTAGTTACAAAAAGAGTTAATCTTATTGTTAAAATGATGAAAAGCGCTTAATATCGTTCCATTTTCCTTAAAGAGAGGAACGAAGTTTCGCGACTTCAAACTGGCTACAGTATGTATAGATTAAGATTCAATGGGAAAGTGTACGAGAAATTTGTGAAATCTAGTATTTTATAAAATTTTAATGTTTGTCTAAAAGATCAAGATATGAAGAAACGCGTAGTGTCAATATTGTTATGTCGAATCGAAAATTGTGCCGTTGACAGGCTTCAGCTGATAATGTGCGCCGAGAATTAGCGGAAAGAGAAAGCCTATGATGAATCATTCAATGTTACGGATGATGGTCACCGGCTTCTAAAGGTCGACCAGTAGTACAACGTCGACTCTACGTGAGTAAACAGTTCGTGTCATACGTTCGTGTTTAAGATTATTTTAACTAAACGACGCGTCAATTGTCAATTCGATAGAAACGAAGCAAACGACGATAAATATGAGAATCAGGACGAGTCTGATCTTCGTGATTGTGTTCTTATTTATTTTCGGTAATTTCATATATTCCTTAAAAGTTTTGATATGATGTTGTATAATTATATATAAATTATATATAAATTATAAAATTAACAGATATGTATTATAAATTAATAAGTAAAACACATACATTTAAATAATATTACATAAACATATTAGTGCGATTATGCTTACTAGAATCTAGAATCGATATTTAAAAATTATTTAAAAGATATTTAAAATTATTTTTAAAAAATTTAGACAAATTTACTCCTATATATATGTGTGTTTTCTCATATATTTATATAATTAAAAAAAATAATTAATAATTCTTTAGTTACTGTGTTTTAAAATTTCATTTAAGAAAAACTTATGTAAAATTGAGTGAAAATGTGTTACATATTAACAGCACATACCCGGAAACTTAGTTCTCTAGAAACCCATTCACTTTTGATCATATAATTCTAGAAAATTACTGATGTTTATTTATAACTCGACAATTAATGGTAGTTTTATTGAGGAAAAGAATTGTTCCAACATGTTAATAATAAAATTTTACACAGTAAAATATAAATGTGAATTTGTGGAGAATTTGATTGCTAATTATAATAAAGATATTTTATTTATTAATAAATATATCTGTAATATTTATTAATAAATATATAACATTCGAAAAAAAGCTATAACACATACGTGTACTTATAGAAAAATTGAAAATATATTGGATTTTTATTTCTCTTTTTATTAAATGGTAAAATTTAAATCATAATTTAATTCAGATGCGTCATTCAAAAGTTATATTTAAAGATCTTTCAAAATATCTTTTAAAATATGCATAAGAATAATAAATATGATCAATTTCTAAATTAAAAAAAAAAAAAAACAAGATAGAGAAGTAGAGAAAGTGTTTTCTGAAAAGAAATTATAATGACATAATAATGACCTTAATTCGTAATAAAATAACGAGCAGATTGGAAAAAATTTATCAACTTTAGAATGTATAAAATTCACTTAGTACAATGTTCTCACGTTAGTACAATGATAAATTGACTAACAAATATAGAGTGCGTAATAAGTAAAATCACTGGAGCAAATTGCTCTTCCACGTTACTCACAATCAGAAGTCATGCCGTAAACGCGCGCGTATATTCTCTCCGTACGATATTATTCACTTGTCAGCATTTATTATAATTGTGTTATTACGTTTATCATGTGAAGTACACTCTATAAACTGGAGTTTCTCATCGAAAATCACGTATAAAAATATTAAGATGCATTTGTCAAATTTTCGATTAAGTGATTAAAAAAAAGAAAAAAAAAAAAAACATCGCTAAAGTAAACGCGCGTACACTGTTCCCCAAAAAGATTATAAAAAATTATAATATTTCCCCAAAATCATGTATGATTACAAAGTTGCATCGACATTCTGTATGTGTGTCTGTATCTCGGAAGTTATTAACGAAAATTGCTCTCTCATCATGGCATCATCGCGCACGGTAATCACTTTGCATTATAGAAGAGAATTGAATTTGACATTAAGCGATCTCAATAACGCTTTTATGAAAACTCGAATTTATTTATGTAGCTTATTTTCATGGCCTATACAAATTTCTATAATTCGAAAAATATGAATTCATTAAAGCATTCTTTATATAAAATTCAAGTAATTCTGTAAATTATACGATTAACACAGAAAATTACCCGTAATTATTTCTAAAATCGTGAGGTGGATTTAGTAACAAAGGTAATTTGACATAATGAGTTACAGATATCAATTTAAAAGTGTGCGCAACACGTACACATTGTGTAATGTGTGGATCATAATATATAGACTATACTTTTATGTAAATGCCTCGGAAATTCCACGTATTTTTATTTTTTTTTTTAATATCATATGTGGCAACTCGCAATATACAGGGTGTCACTAAGTACATAGCGTTGACGTACGCCCGACTAATGAAGATCAGCGTCCATAGACCTAATTTTCCTCAATAATTACTCCTTTATTAAGTGTTATGGGAAAAATAATTCTGGACTCTTTTTTACTCATTTTTCGGTAAGAAATAACGCTATATACTTAGTGGATTATTTTCAAGCGACACTCTGTATATTTATAGAATGACGATTCCAAAAAATATATATATAAAGATATTGAATATATCTACACTTGCCGTAGGACACACGATATCACATATTCAGCGTAATACATTTAATATCCCACACGAACAGACAATTGCCACTAGATTATATAATAATCTGTTGGAGAACAATAGGCTCGATAATTTGTACCCGTGTCGAATCGCGATAAATAAAAGAGGACACTGATCTAGATAACTCAATGGTTATTTAATCGAGGTTATTTGATGATGCATCAGGACAGATTGCGAGACACCATTCATTCTGATATAATAATTCTAATAAAAATTCAAAATACTTCGTATTCGTTTCGCAGTAAGGATTAAAAAAAATTTTTTGTGCGTAGCCATAGACTCAATCTTCATCATTTCTTATCTTAAAAATTGTAAATATATATAGTAGCTCATCTTCTCTCAATACATATTTACAAGATCTTTCTTCCGTGAAATGACATAAATGTTTTCTCTACTAATCTAATTTTATCTACAATAAAAGTTCATAATTATATATTAATAATAAATAATTTTTTTTTTTAAATTAGTAATAAACAAAAAACGCATAGTTCCATTAACCGAGAAATATGATAATATAATTCAAAGAGTCACAGATTCTTTTCTATCACAGATTAAGCATTTTGAAGCATGCGAAGCAATTACACATAACGGTTTGCTAATATATTGTTATATTTATACAGCAGCAGATACAGATGGCCGTAAAACAAGCGGACGAAGAAGCAGTAGTACAGGATACAATTCCCGGCGAGGTGGTTCGAGAACAACGCAACGACCTCGATCACCCCACACAGGTATATAATATTATATTATACTGTATATTTGTACACACGTATGTTCATTTCACCCTTCATGTCCCCATATGTTTATATTACATTAATACATTATTATCTATATTTTGTTACTATTACTGTGTTATTCACACGTAATTTTTATTTCATTATTATTGCATTATTTTCCATTATATTTTATTACATTATATATTTATTATATTATATTATCCATATTGCAATGACGTAGGGGAAAATTCCATATGTTCGACATTATTCAGAGATTCCGGTAGATGATCAGATTAAATTCGTTTTCACAATTTTCCTACCTACATTAGATGTAAATTGCACCGTGGATTGCAAATATTTATGTATCTTCGCGTCGGATCTCTGATGAATTCGATGAGTCACACTCCTCTACACAGACAATGACCATCTATGGCTTCGCACGCTTCACGTACCAGGATTTCACTTGCCTCTAATAATATCACGAGAATCTCGTTACACCCGCAGACTCAAACCAGAGTAAAATAGGATGGAATGTCCCGTCAAGCAGTAACAATAAAGCAACCGGCACGTCGAGCAATGTCAAACCGTCGGCTCCGGTGTCTGAGCACGCTTCCAAGACCAGCGCGACGAATGTACAATCAGCGAGTCCTTCAGCGAATAATCCGCCACCGTATAGTCCATCGGGTATTTCAAAAATTTATATCTCTTTTATTACATGAAATAGAAAGAGAGAGAGAGAGAGAGAGAGAGAAAAGAGAGAAAAAAAGACATTAAAATTGATATAATATCAATGAGTTTATAATTTTGATGCCGGTTATGTGAAAGCGAGATTTCTATGTTTGTGTATGGCAATGCTTAAGAATCAATTTCTCTGCATTTGCAGCATCGAATAAACTAGAAATTATATATCAGTTTTAAATTCCACTTCGAAAAATAACTTAAAATTCTTTGCGATTGAAAATCTCAATCTCCTCGTCTAATTTCATGATAATTTATCCATGTGAAGATTGAAATCCGCACTGTTAATCATCTTTTTTTGTACGGTAATCATTTCCCAGGTGGATATTCTCGACAGCCTGCCAGCAACCCTTACGGTTATAATCAAGGATACCCGTCTTCCAACATGAACCCCTCATACCCCGGTGGCCACTCGCCATATGGTCAAGCTTATAATCCATCTATGCAACATAACGCGCCGCCGGCCTACAGTCCTCACGGCGGTTTTGGTCCGTCTTATGGTCACCCGTCTTACGGTCAATCGCCTTACGGTCAACCATCCTACGGTCAACCATCCTACAGTCAACCTGCCTACGTTCAACCACCCATCGCACAGGCGCCAGCGCTCACTGTCCTACAACCAAGCCGACCTGGTATCGGTCAATTGGCCAAGGAAGCGCTGGTTTACTCCAGTGTAAGCGCGGGCGTAAGCGCGGCCGTGAACCGGCTGCTGCCAGGCGGTATCTACGGTAGAAGTCCGGGAAGTAGTGAGGGCGGCGGTAGTCATACCCAGATCACGTACAACAATTATTATAACAATCAGTCAGTGCCAGTTAACGGGGAAGCACCTGTCAATAACAACGGTGCGCCTCCTAATAGTCCACCTGCCGCAGCCGCGGCGCCGGCTCAATCAGCGCCGACTGCGGAAGCGGAAAAGAAAGTGACGGAGACGAACAGCGCGCCTAGCAATGCCGCTCCACCCGATAACGCCAATTCCCAACCGCAGCAGAATCAGAATCCGATTCAGCCGAATTATCCGATCTCCAACGACGAGGTGAAAAAGCTGACGCAAAATCTCTTCGAGATAGACAAGAACAACGCGTACAAGTACGTCACCGTGAATCTACAGGGCGAGACGAAGGAAGACGGCACTTCGGATGAGGCTTCCTTGCCGTGAGTAGGCTTGATTTTTGACGTTTTCTTAAAAGAAATATTTTCAGATTTTATTGTAAAGTATAATTTTAGGCTGCTGGATGTCAAACCTGAGGCGTTTGAAATTCCGACGATTAAAAGTACGCTGGCGTTGTACGATAATTACGAAATGGACGTGAAAACGAAGGAAACGGTCACGCCTGACGAACGTAAAGAGGAAAACGAGCTGCTCGACAAGTTCTTGGAAACTGATGTATTTAAAGCAGCAATGAAGTTCCTGGTCGATAAAGAATTTATTCTGAACGACGAATACGAGTTTAAGGACACTCTGAAACGGATCTGGTTCTCGCAGTTTCAGCGTGTCGAGGGAGACCCGTCTAGTTCGGGTTTCGAGGCGGTATTCTTGGCAGAAAAACTTGACTCCTATATGATCGGTCCGCAAAATTGGATTTACTTTGCCAAACAAGAGGCGCAGAAGAATATCGACTATCGCGGATACATAAAGGATTTGAAACTAGGAGATGTAAGTAACGTGGCGTTCGCGTATTAAATAATTTATCATATGTGTATTGACTCGTTTCTTATTTTGTAGAAGGGAGAGGCTATCAAGATACGTTCGGCGTTTAATATACCAGACACGAAACATTCGGTGACGACTCTTCTCGTGGGTCTTTCACCTGAGTTAGAGATGGCTCTTTATACAGTATGCTTCTACGTTCGTCCGAACGACGTTTGTCCGATCTCATTAGGTGGAACGGACATTAATTTAGTCTCTACCAGATTCAATTACTTTGGCAAAGATATTTTGATCGCCGGCTTTATTGCGGGATAAAAAACTTAGAGTTTAGAAATTACTATTATTTTAGAATAAGATTAAAATTTGCATAAAATTAAAAATTTAAGTAGGCGCGCAGCATGCATTTGGAAAAAACTCATATCTCGAAAAAACACATAGATTATAAATATTTATATCGTAGATATATACCGCTTTTAGTTTCAGTTACACATATAATATATATCCGTTATAATATAGAAAGTATTTCACGTTTTTATCTATGTAATGTATACATGAATTAAAATTATTAGAAAAGAAATGTGACGTAATCTCGAATCATATATAAATTTATCTTTGTAATAAAGATTGGAAAAAATGCAATCATCGGATATTACACGTACCTCAGATATCCTGGCGCTCCTTTTTTCTAATTCCGAAAGTTCCATCACAGGTATTATAGTTGGTCGTCCATGTGCGCATCGATTCGGAAACTTTGTAAAGTTCAGCAATTTCATAAGATATGTACACTGTTCCAGGGTTAGTTTATCACCAAATTTGATGGCACCTGAAGAAATTTCGAAAGAATAGTGACAAAGTCTATAAAATAGTTGCAAGTAGATCTACAATGTTTCAAAATATAATAATATTAATAATAACAATTAACAGTAAATTATGCACGTTTTGTAAAATTATCTGCTTGATAGGTACCATGACAAGCTTCCGATGCTATAGCGTTATGGATAGTTAGTGGTAATGTGTTTGCACGACTTGTTGTACTACAGTTTTTGAGTATGTCATTTAATAAACTATAAATCTTCGGCAATATTTTTTCGCTATTGTAACGATCATTATTATTCGTAACCAAGCATTGCGGTATCGTGCGTATTAGCAGTTTTGTATTTTCCTTTAACGACCCTAAATTTATTCCGTACTTTTTCAGTAACATTTTACGGCGTAGGAGTAAATCGCGTGTCTTTGTAGAAATTTTCATGGTCAGAGGATTGCGCAAGTTGATGGAGAGCAATTCGTCTTCGTCCTGTCCCTTGTATTCTAAAAATATATCATAATATATTATTAGAACTGAAAAAATTTATTAGAATAAGATTTAATGCAATTTATTTATATAATTTAGTAATTTCACGTTTCCCAAAATTTTTATCAGTTTAAAAATTAATATTATTTTTTTAGAAAATTATAATTGCTTACTAAAAAGTAAATTTTCGTAACGTATTCTCTCGTGGACGGCATGTTGATCTATCATTAATAGAATTTTCATTTCGTCGTACATCATCCACGCAGCAATAAATTCGTCATTAACTTGATTAATGATCTACGAGAAAAACACATTTGCTAAAATAGCTCTCCATCATCTGAAATGATTTATTGCGTCGAGAATTTACATACGTACTTTTATGCTCTTTAATGAGATACGTGACAATTTAAATTCACATAGTTTTCGCTTCAAATTACAAGGATGCACCGCTGTTTGTTCGTCTCGCCAGTTTTCTGCAGCTGTGAAACATAAAATGTAAAACTATTCCTTATAATAATTATATAGATCTAATTCATCGGGAGGACTACTTACGCGAAATCGTATTATTAGGACTGTTAATGCATTTCACGTTTGTTAATTTAACGTGACGATGGCGTAAAAGACCGTGCAATTTTCGTGGCAAAAAATGAAATTGATCAGTATAGTTAAAAAGCCGTTGAAAACGTATATCCTTCTTGGAAAATTTATCGGATATATTTTTCGCAGAATTACATTCTCTATTATTGGTATGATAACTCCAATTGGACCATTCGGAAAGAGGAGAAATCATGTTTCCGAAATCATTGTCATTACCATCATGATAATTACAAATTTTGCGAGATTTGATGAAATCATTTGTTGTCGCAAGATTAGTGAAAGTTGTTGGCGTTCTATCAATATCATTTTGCAATATCTTCTTTGTAATTTTATTCTTGCATAATTTCGTATGTTTTGGAAAAGCAATATTTATTTGGCTATTTAATACATTGTTTTCTTCTTCTGCGCAATTAATGATTTTCATATTATTATTTTCATTATTATGTCGTTTGTTGGTTACAATTGTTGATGTAATTCTCTTTCTTTTAACACCAATCGTAACAACTTTTTTTCCTTTCAAAGACATAGCATTTTTATTATATCCATTGATATTATTATTGAAAATAGATCCGTCTGCCTTTAAATGTATTTGTTTCAATAGCTGTGTTTCACATAAATCAGGGAGAGCAGCAACACAATTTGTAGTTTCTTCTGTGAGACATTTAAAGGTACAATTTTTAATGTTACTTAATATCTTTTGCATATCATAAAACATAACATGTCTTTTTCCATTTTCACTAAAAAATATGAATTCCCTCGGCGAAAGTGTAAAAAAAAGTAGGATAAATAAATTTTTATCACGTAAATTTTGCGCACTGAATTCCCGATTAGAAGATAAATCGTTTCTATTTTCGAAGGCAATTTTAATTAACTCCAAGATGAGAGGGCAATAGATTAATCTGTGATTTAAAAATATCCATTGTGCCACGTTTTTACCGCATAATCCTATGTAACCATGATAATTCATATTATTTGATTCTGATTTGCATTGTATCAGCCATAAATCATTCAAATTTTTTCCAAAAAATGTTCTTAATACTTGAATTGGGCTGTGCGGTTTTGCAATTCTCAAGACAATCTTCCTTCGTTCTTCGTCTCTAATCGAGAACGACACCTAATTGCATCTCAATAGAAAATTATTATATTCACGAAAAAGGAAATAATTTCATTGATGTTAAAGATATAAATTAAGTCATACTTTTAATTTTGTAACAGCTACAGCCGCAATAAAAAAGCAAACAGTAGACATATCCCATTTTTCACTCAATGATACTTCATGGAAATTATATATAGATACGGTGGTGCCATCCGAAGGTCTTTGTTCTATTTGTACTAGACTAGGAGCTGAATCGATCGTAAATATCTTTAATAAAAAAAATTATGTATATATATAAAGACTGTATCCATCTTTTATAAAATTAAAGAATGTAATAAAAAATAAATAAATGTATATAAAACGTTAAAAAATAGAAATATGTTTTTCTATAGAACTTATCTTTTAATTAATTGTTTAATTATTAAATACATTATATAATAAATTAACGATTACAATAATATACCTTCATAAATGTATCTACAGAATATCGATGTTTTGAAGAAACGGTGAGACCGTCAGATAGGCGACGGATATTCGTCAATGTACGATTGTTCGATTTAATTAATTCATATATTTGTTGCTGACCACCCACAGTCTTTGCATCATTATATTCTGCAATATGTTGCAGGAAATCTTTTGACATTCCAATGCCGTTATCGATTACTTGAACTTCGCGTTTCCCCGCATGGATTCTTATTGCAATTGCTGTAGCGTGTGCAATCACAGAATTTGTTACCTATAAAAATTAGTGCTATCGTTTTATATGCATATCATCATTCAGTCTTTGCTTGATTGGAGTAAATATATGTAAAATATGTATATATAATAAATAAAGTGACGAAAGCATACTTTTGGTATGCTTTCTCTTTAAAACAATATGGTTTGTATATTTAAAAAAATAAGAATGCAATACATAAATAGTAATCTGTAATAATAAATTATTAATTCAAACTATTTAAAGGCGTAATTGCTGAAATACAAGTAATTACGCTTTCAAAGTCTAATATTTTTATTATCGTTTTTATTAGCCAAAATTTGAAAACACGGCGTAAGTACTTATTGTTAACCATAAGAACGCAACGTGCGCAGATTACTCATTTTCTAATAAAATTATAGAAAGATTATTACATATTCATGACATACCAGTTCTAAGATACATTGTACGAAAGATGCAAGGTTCGATCCCGTTAATGTTTCTGCATTTAATCCCGCAAAGTGCCGCATTGTTCTGTAAATTTTGTAACAAAATCTAAACAATTAGAAACACAACAGATTCGCGCCACTCAGTTTTTTTTTTTAGAGTGTCTATCATACATGGCGCTGAATCAAAATTTAATACAATCGGCAGTTTGCAAAATCTATTAAATCCTATTAAAAAATACAGATGTAAAGGAAACAAAAAAATATAATAAAAGACTAATACATATTTAAAAAGAGAGTACAAACATATGTATAAAAATGTAGAAAAGGCGAGATCTATCCTTGTATTGTTTAAAATCTTCAAACTTTTTGCAAGTCAATGTTTTTGTCTACGATGATAATAAATAGTATCAACCAAACAGCAAATCCTACTCTAAATATATTAGCATATATGTTTGTATGTATCCTTTTTTTTATGTGTTGCGTCATTTTCGCTTGAAACTCGTTCTATAATGTACAAGACATTATAGAGCTCGATATATCTATTTATTGTTGCACAATTTTCAATATGAAATAGTTCAAAGTGCAATAATGTGTATAACAGGCGAGCAGGAAACAAGTAAATAACAATTGGTGTCAAAGGTATTTATAAAAATCTCTTTATTCTTTTTTTTATTGCATCTACTAAAAAGTTTCTGCATTCGTATCTCTTTCAAAATGCTATATATAATCCTGGGAAAGAAGTATGGCTCTCTTTTAATATAACAAGTGCCAAGACCGTGGATAACTTAATATTAACATTCGAGTAGCTTTATACATTGTATTCTTCCGTCTCATATTTTTAGGGACTCTCTCTAAGAGTATTTAATATAATTTATAACATCCGGTCGCGACACAACTAGGAGAAACTTTAATCATAACGATTATCGCGCTAAAAAGTAATTAGATAATCTTGATAGCTTTTAACAAGAGACCTTAATAAAAATTGCTATCGATTTCATACTTCTCTTCAACAATCCTCGTCAACGTAATAAATTCCCAAACGATCATTTGAAATTAGTATACTGTTAATTATGTATAAAGATACTACGCTGTTTCTTTTATCATTTTGTAGCGTTATTAAATTATTTTGGTACATGGAAACTTAACAAACACAGCAGATACAAAAATAGTTTAAATCATATACATACATATAATTATATGTATGTATATATACATATACATATGCATATATTTCTAGATATAAAACACGTGGAAAATACAAAATATGTTGCTCATGCTTCAATCTGTCAATTTTTATGCCATTAATATATCTTGCGCATCATTTATATTCAATATAATATTTTCTTTCTGATAGAAACATTAATATAATTTTTGCATAGTAAATTGTAAAATAGTTACACATACATATAAATGTGTATATTTGATACAATTGCATTACCCAGTGTTCCATGAGAAAAAAAAAGATTCAGATGAAATCTAAATTTGATAAGTCTATATTTGTTGAATCTATCTAAAAACGATAAATATATATATAAATAATATAAATAAAAAAAGTGAAAAATATAAATTTTGTACAAATTAATTAGAATGATATAATGTAAGCGTAATTTAATCGTCATATTCAATCATCTTCTTCTTCATAATATGTATAATTAAAAAAAAAAAAAAAAGCGGAACGTGTGAATAAGAGCTTCCTTTATATTTGCAAGTACATGGAACACTGGTTGCACATGGCCCTTCTTTTTTTCCTTTTTATAAATATTCATCTGCAATGTCTTCAAAATCATAAGCGTACAATTTTTCAATGAGAGTACTTCAACAAACAAAAGCTAAATTTAATAAACATTATTTTTACGGAAAGATATTAACATTAAATTAACAGCATACTCCTTTCATTAGCAACGCTTTTCCGCCTCGGATTACATGTATAACAGTTTTTTTTTATTGCGCGATTAAAAATATTAAATATATTCAATATACCGCGAGCGTACATGCCAGAATATACATTTAATAATTAAGAAATAATATATAAAATATATATGTCTTCTTTCTTTTGAAGAAGCGAGCTCTTGAAAGAAAAGTACGTAGTTAAGAATTATAATCTAAATTAATCTATACATAGAAAAAAAAGCATATGAGAGAAAATATCGAATTGAGAAGCTCGCTACGTAGTATATTGTATAATGTGTTTATTGTAAAATTATGGTAATAACAATCACATATCGAGTCATCTATCAACGAGATATAACACACATGTTAAAATGATGAGACATAAATAATTTAGCGGCATCACCAAGTATCTTGACGCTGTAGTAGCGTTGAAAAATCATGTAACATTAAAAATATATTTATATATATATATGTATAAATTGACGAATTATTCCTATAAATATTCTCTAAAACTTGCTTGACAAATCAATCACTTAGAAACAAATTCGCGATTTATTCAACTTTAGGCACCAATGGTATGCAGACCCTGTCTTTGGTACACACGACCGATTCGATTTTGTTACATCTAAACAAAGAAGACGCTCTTATCACAGTCTTCTGTATTTAATATAGTTATTTCATAGTGATATCATTGCATAGATACTTTGTCCTCCCATTTTTCTTTGTTCTTGCATGCTTAAATGCAAAGAAAGAGAGAAAGAGAGAGATAGAGAGAGAGAATTTGTATTATTACATTTCTTTTATAAGTGTGACACAGTCCTCTAAAGCATGCTCATTAACAAAAACTCAGTCTTCTTCCTTCTTCTCGGGTTTCAAGTCTACCATTGCATGTAACTCCTCAGGACTAAGTCTGTAAATATCGCAAAAGAAAATAACACGATAATTTATATTATATGGGGTGGAAAATAACCATTTGCTAGGGATCCAGAAAAAAATGCAACGTGCGTAGGAAATACCAGTCTCTTTAATCTTTTGGGAAAGAATTTTAATAAATTTTGAAATAAGTTAGATTTACATATCGTTTAACACTTTTTAAACAAAATTGCAAGATCGACCCAAAATGTTCGGCCACATTCAGGTAAAAAAATGTTGCATTTTTCTCTGGACCCCTAGCAAATGGTTATTTTCCACCCCATACTTCCAATTTTTACATAATATTAAATTTCTAAATTGTAAAAATATATATAAAATATAAAAATTTCTTAAAATAGTTTTCTCAGCAAGAATTGCAATTAAATTTATCAATGAAAAGTATTATATATTGTATATATAATATATGCGTTTATGTGTAAATTATATAAAATTTAAATAACTTCACTATATGTACTAAACTTACCCTAATAGACTTTGTAAGTCACATACAAAGCGATACACGTATCGTTTGCCAGCAGTTTTGTGTATAATGTTCTTGTCATAATAATAGCGTAAACCTCGGCTCAGCTTCTCGTAATTCATCTTGGGTTTATTCTTGCGAACACCCCAACGGCGCGCAACTTCGTCCGGATCGGTTAGTTTGAATTCCCAACCGTCGCCGGTCCACGAGATGAAACCCTGACACGACTTATCAGTTAACAGCTCCAGCAGAAATTGCCAGAGTTGAATTGGACCTGATCCAGTGAAACATGGTCCGCCTATATAACATTTTACACATTCGATTAGTGTTGATTATTAAAATATCAAGTTGTGGAATAATTGTTAAAATATCTAGCTATAAAGTCCGCGATATTATTTCGTTTTCTCTATGCTTATTAATAATTTATAGAGATTTTTTAAATACTGATAAAAAGAAAATGTATTTGCGTAGTCATTTAGAGATTAAAAAGATTTGAAAACTTGAAAAGAATTGTGATGAAACGTCAATCAAATTCGAATAATTTACCTGCGTAACTGGCGAGCATAGGACTTTGCAGTAATGGTTTTTGGTCCGCATTATTGGTAATAGATGTGGGATGATGAGGATTGGAGGAGTCCCGTGGTCCGAGTCCCGCAAGAAATGCGGGATGATGAGGCAAATGATCCGGAAGTCCAACACCCCATTGTTCACCGCCGACGCTGCCGCCTCCAGCACCGCTCCCGCTTCCGGGAACTGTTTGGAACGGCGTTGCATCGTATTGGCCGTATCCGCCGCTCTCGCTGTAACCTTCGTGATAACGTCCTCCTGCAGAGAGCAGATGTCAGTTCAATAATTTTTATTAATACTCATATCGTTCTAGCATCTGTATATAATGAATTTATTATTGAAGTGGTTTTCTAATTAGATATTAAACAAATTCTTAAAAAATGACTTTATGTTAATGTACTCTTTCGACAGAAATTACATCTTCTGTGCATTAACTGATTTCAGTCACACTTACGAACCTCGAGGATAGTTTTTGAATGGTGATGGTTGATACTTGGGCTCGATGTGGATCCCACTGGCACCGTAAAAGTCTGGTGAATTATCCAAATTGTAAGGATGCGGCGCCTGATGATCCTGCGATAAGCTGTGATATTCGGAGGCCTCGTCGTATCCGGAATAGTGTGCCGGCGTCATGTAACTGTCTGTAGCGTTTGCGCCGACTCTCAGGTCGCTCTCGTTGCTCCCTGTACCCCCGAGATCACTCCCGCTACCCAGGCCACCACCACCACTCTGGAGGTGCTCCGCTATGTGGTGATTACTGTAGTTCGCTATAAATTATTTTTTTCATATTATATTTTTCATAGAGTTCATTACATATTCAATAATTAAGATATAGTTTTATAACAGTATACAAAAAAGAAAGCATAAAGAAATTTGAATATTATTATAAAAATTATTTAGATATAAGATCTATGTGTGTGAAGAAATAAAATCTATAAAATTTTGATTGGTATTTTATAATTATGTAGAAAATCAATTAACAAATATTTGATTGCTGCAAGAAAAATCTTTGATATTGTTTTTTAATCGCAAAAAAGAGTTTTATCTTTTTACAATATCTTGTATCTATTAATAAATAGGTTTTAAATAGAGCAAAGATTTTTAGTTAAAACGCTTTCGACCAATTAAACGAAGAAAAGTTTGGAGAAAAAATGAAATATATATACTTATACTATAATGCAAAATTAATTAATAATCGAAATGAATAAAACACTCTGTATAAAATAAGAAACTTACATTCCGTTTTGAGCTGATTTAAATTCCGTAGATGGATGTATGCACTGTTGGCATTATTATTGTTGTTATTGTTATTATTACTGTTAGGAGTGCTAGAATGGGAGGTTGGCGGTTGGGTGTTATGGCTGTGAGGTGGTGGCGACGTTTCGTCTCTTTGACTTTCGTCTTGGCACACGGGACTGCGAAGATGATTGTAGCCACCTGCAAATTGAAAGCAGGAACAGTTTGATAACGTTTTACTTATATATAAAAAAGAGAAGAGAAAATTGGAAAATATTATCCTGGTTTTTTTTGTGACAAGTTGAAGAAATTTAAAAAACTTTATTTATTTTAAAGAATGTTTCCTATTATTTGCCATATTACTTAAATAATATGTCAGGTAAAATATAAGAAATATTGTATTAATATATGAACAGACTGTGTGTTTATAAAATATGTATAAACAGATATTATAAATTAACTAATTTGTTTATTATGGAACTATGATTCAGATTTTTATTAAAATCAAATATGATTAAAATTTTTATTAAAGTTTTTAATGACAGTCGCACTAAGAATATAATTCATTGTAATATAGACCATAAGAATTACGATTATGGCTTCTATTGTTTTTCAATTAAATTGAGGTTTACGAAAGATTTATTCTAATAAAAAATATTTCTCATTATACATTATATACATAAACTTCCTAAGTAAATAGTAAATTTAAAATTTTTTTTCATGCTATATAATTATCCCTCGACTCTATATTTTTTATAAAAAAAAAACTATATAAGAATGTAAGAAATTTACATTCTATTTTAAGCTGATTTAAATTCCAAATAGATGGACGTTGTTGGCATTATTGTTATTGTTGTTATTATTGTTAGAAATGCTAGAGTGAGAAGTTAGATGGTTAGATGCTTTGATTATAGAGACGGTTGCGGATGGTTTACAAATGTCATAATATCAAATCAGACTGACGGATAAGGAAGAAAGGACGATGCTGCACC